>NC_092211.1:28792066-28828729 GCF_043381705.1 Parasteatoda tepidariorum | reverse complement strand
TATATATATATATATATAGTTAAATGTTCCTGACTTAAACATAATCATAAACAAACATCTCAAAACTATGTTTTCTTTTAAAACTGTTCATTATTTTTTCATTTTGTATCTATTCCTTAGTTGATAACGAATTGAACGAAAGTGCGTGTAAGTACCTATTCTAAAACAAGTGTAATTTATTTAAATTTTTTTATTAATTCTTAGTTTCTGAACAATTAACTTTTCATCTTCTTTTATGGGGTGAATTATAAGTTATGTTCATGTACATGACAAATTTTAAATATTGATATAATTAAATTAAATTAAAATATTGACGTAAGAATTGTCACTTGAAAAGGAATCGTTATAAGACATCAACCTCGAAATTTAAACCTAAATGATAATTTGTAAAATGAACTTAATCTTGCTGCTAAAACAATAAGCTAACACTAACGTATGATGGTGTACGGATTGCACCAAGAATAAACAGTAATAAACAAGCGCAAAAAGAAATTAATCAGCTAAAAAAATTTTTCACTTTAAACTCACCAGAATTACTTAACATTTTTAATATCTTATACAGCAGATTTGAGCTCAGAAATAATATAATTTATTTCTTTTATTAAAAAGAAAATTATCTGTTTGAAAATATCTCCTCGCAGAATAAACTGTAGTAAGCAGCTTTATACTTAATAAACAGAAGTAGAGCAGGTCAAGAGATCGAGATTGTTGTTGTTTACATTTATATTGAAAGCATCATCCATTTGAATTTTAATAAACATTAGAGTCTCAAATTCTAAAGAAAAAAATGGTACTGATCAGTTAACATGATCAGCACCAAACAATTTTTCCTCAGAAATTTTAAGTTTAATATCTACTTGAGTTACAGAAGAATCTAAATATGATACCTTTGAGTTTATGCTACATATAGTATGATTTTAATTATTCTCCACAAGAATGCCTTTGACTGTAAGATTCACAGAAGCTTGGAAAATTTTTATAAATTTTATTTTATGGAGCCAGTTCCCCTTACAAAAAATAAGGTGTTTTTGAGGTTGTTTTGAGTTTAACTGGTGTTAAAAATACATCTGAAGTGGAAAATCAGGTTATATTTTGCACCAAAAATAACTTCATAAGTGAAGCTCAATTTCAAACTCACTTACACCTTTTATATACACCGAAGAGCCATTACATTATGACCACCCTCCATCTATAACAATGGGCTCGCCCAGGTTCTCATGGTTTCTCGCCCAGGAACAATGTTTTCATAGGGCACATTAGGACCTATAACCCTCATAGAACTATCACTGACGTCTGTAAGCTATTTGAACATAGTTGCAGACCAGGTTCACCCATTCATGGCTACAGTTTTTCCAGCGGGGGATGGTGTTTACCAACAGGATAATGCACCATGTCATAAGGGTCGAATCGTCTTGGGTTGATTCGAGGAAAATTCCAGTGACTTTCAAGTCATGTCTTGGCCCCCAAATTTAGCTGACCTTAATCCAATAGAGCATTTGTGGTCCTACTTGGAAAACCAAATTCGTGCTGCCACGCTACCCCCTCGCAATGTGAGGGAATTGCAGGACCAGTTGATGAGCGCTAGGTACCAGATACCTCAGACTACCTATCAGCACCTTGTGGAATCAATGCCACTGCTGGTACTAGCAGTTTTGAGGGCCAAAGGTGGTCCTACATATTATTAGCAGGGTGGTCATAATGTAATGGCTCTTCGGTGTAGATCAGTTATATTTTTAGATGAAATCGGACGAAATTATTAACACATTAAATATACTTATACACTTGAAGTTTCGAAAAAATAAACTGTACACCTCAAAATCAACCTTTCTAAGCTGTTTGCCCTGAGGTGCATTTCTATCAACGTTAAAACAACCTCAAGTTTGACTTCGTTCACCTTGATTATAAATCTTAAGAGGTAGATATTTTAAAATTGTTTTCGAAGTCAATTTCAAATCAACCTCAAATCAACCTTAAAGCCTCAAATAAACGTCAAAAACACCATAAATTTTAGTAAGTGGCATTCGTATACTAAAATATCTAATTTGATTAATCCTTAAGTAAATGTAAAAAATTAATATACTAAAGTAACGTTAACAATGGAACGTTTTAAGCGTGTTTAAATTAATATGCATTTACGTAAAATAAAGTGTGCTATTTTCGTTTCGGTGAAACATTATTAAATAATAAATGTTCGCTAACAAAGCACTTTAAAAATAACAAATTTAAGTTAAAGTTAGTTCTTGAGTTTATCATGTAAGAAAGTAAAAAGAAATATGCAATCTTATTTGAAATTTTATAACCTATAACAATATTACAGATCGAAAATTTTATTCACTTAAAAATTGCATGCCTTCTTTATAAAATGAATAAAATCATATGCTTGCAACTGTAATCAAAATAAACTACAAAATGTTATATTTTTCATGCTGAATTGTTGATTTTAAGGAAACTTCTTTGCTTCAGGCAAAGTTTCGTTTTCGACACTGAATTTGCATTGTATACGAGCAACTTTTTAAAGCGTTGAATTTTTAAAGTAGAGAACGTTTTCAGAAAAATGTGCGTTAAAAATCCAGTTTTGACAAGACAACAAAGTTGAAAAACTCGCGTTAATAATCACGGTATTACCATAGCACTTTTCAACTGGCGAAAAGTCGTTAGAAAATAACCACTTTGCGTGATGCAGAATCTTCTTTCCAGAAAGCTGTCCAAAGGAAAGTTTCTAAAGTGCGCTTGTTCCAGGAAAAGAGTTGCCCTTTTATCTCCTTTTCCGGCCATATTCCCACGGGTACTTTTACTCCTTTTCCAGGAACGCTTCGAACAAGCAGTGACTTAAGAATTCTTTTTTGACTCTCCTGCATTTCTCAATTCGTACATTTGAAATGCTACTCGAATTTAAGAAATTAGGTTAATGTCGAATCACCTGTAGTTGCCGAAAGAGTTTATTTGGAGAAGTATAAAAAGGAGATTTGCTGAAAAGGCAGCAGGTAAGGGGATAGAATACAAAAAAGGTATCTACTGATGTATCCAATAGAAGTAAATGTGGAATTGATTTCATTTCGGCATTCAGGAGAAAGACAATCATATTCCGTAAATATGCTTCATATTTTAAACAGTTTCGTTAAATAACTTCGAATAAGAATGATATTGAATCGCTTGTATTTTTCGGCAGAGTTTATTTGGAGAATTATAAAAAGTAAAATTCAGTTTTACCGAAATATGTTACGGAATAAAAAATCTGATAAACAGTAAATTTTAAAATAATAATAATCGTAAAATCACTGAATCACTCTTTTTAAATAAATATTACTGTAAAAATTAAGGTATAATATTTTACGGTCAATTGGATTTTACGGTAAAATAAATTTTACGGTAAAATGAATTTTACGGGGAAATGAATTTTACGGTAAAATGGACTTTACGGTAAAAATGATTTTACGGATGACGCACCCAATATGCCGGTATATTATAGCGTAATTTGATCCGGAATTTTACAGCGTAGATGTTGAGTTGATTCTATTTCGACACCTTAGAAGAGCATACATCTTTTTTAAAGCAAAATAGGCTTATATCGTTCTCATGCATTATATATTTTTTAAACTACATTAAAAATATCACATTTAGTAGCTTAGGAAATGGTATTTGCAGATTAGCATAACAGTACTTAATTGCATAAATAAAGGACTTGTTTTAGATACCTAATTCAAAGGGATAGACAACATTTTTATGTCAAGCCAGGAAGTGTAAATCAGGCGGATATACAAAGCTACTTTTTATTAGATTATCTGATTTCATTACAATACAAAATTACAACCATTTTTGTTTAAAGATCTAACAGGTAGGTAATAAATGCAGTTTAGGTTTACTATGAGTCGATTAAAATTCTGCTATAATTAATATAAAATTTACTGTAGATTCAAGCTCCAAGTATCCGCATACTGTAAAAAATTTCGGATCAAATTGCGATAAAAAAGTACAGTAAGAGCACTGTAAAAAAATTAGGGTAAAAACTTTTAAACGTTTAATAGTTTTTAACTTTCTTAGGGTAAAACTTTTTGAAGTAAAATTAATTTTTATCTAGGCATGGTACGGGCTGAAATATCTGATATATCGTACTTTTTACTGTAATAATTACCGCAAAATCACTGAATTTCTCAAATTAAATAAATATTACTGTAAGAATTATTTTGTAATATTTTATGGTAAAAATAGAATGCATGATACACACAAAGTGTTGGTATTTCATACCGCAATTCAATTTGGAATTTTTTACAATGCAGGTGGTTCATATATAAGACATATACTTCAAAGAGTAAGACTTTTTCATGTCAAAGTATGAGAAAAAAAATAAAAACAAATCTTGACTTTATGATTCTTATAGTTAACGAAATTTAAAATATAAGTTAGATAAGTACATCGTGGTCAAACTCATTAATAATTAGATCAGAGAACTAAGGTTAACCATTTTATATTCGTCTTTTTAAAGAAAATAGCGCAATTAAATAGCTACTTAAAGCAAAAAAAAATATTTGCTTGCTTTAAGTAACTTGACAATAATTATTGCAGCTCTTCCACATTTTACTAACATCTAGTCTAGGAATTCGGTCAGCATGCATAAATAAAATAAAACGAAAATGTTTACGAAGTTCTCCGAGGAAAGTTATCACGTATAGATTAAAATTCCTATAAGTTTTCAAAGATTTCAACCAGGATTTCATAATTTTTTTTGCATCCTTTTCCCCATCACAATAAATTAATTACCTTTCTAAAATCATAACCACTAAATTTAGATTTAAATGTCTTATAAAACAAATAACAAAAAGCTTAGAGAAACAGAAAAACCTGAACTAAATGAAATTCTATAACCAAGAACTAAATATCCAGATTCATTAGTCCCGATTATTTTTATTTTGCTTGAAAAGTTGTCAAAAGCAAGGTTTTTTCAATGAACTAAAAAACTTTTTAGAAAATGCTGAGAAAATAATTTAATTATGAATACAACAAAAGTATTAAGTCAAAGCTAACAGCCTGGACGAGCTTAATCGCACATAGTTGAGATAAATATTGCATGAAAATGAGGAATACATGCACGGAGAAAACATTTTTGTTAAAATTACCCTACTGTATGATTATATTATTCCTATTAAAATTAACAATAATTCTGGTTAGTAAAACCAAAACATATTTTTAAATAATTTATTTGGTAATTTTTCCATTCACATGGTAACGGTTTAGTTACAGGACATTCGGATATTTTAAACTATAGTTCTTATTTCCTATTAATTAAAAAAAAACAAAATTGAAAAGTAAATTTAAGCTACTAAATGGTTTTTAGGTAAACATCTAAGGTATCCTTACAAAATTACCCATTTTTACCAAATTTTAACATACCGTAAGGTGACCGTATTTTATTGTACATAAAACCGTATTTTATAGTACATAAAACCGTATTTTATTGTTAATTTTACCAAAATCATTACCAAAGCACTTCGGTAAAGATTACCGAGCTTTTTTGGTGTTTTCATAGAGCCTAAAACAAGGCAAATTTTACCATATTCTGGTGGTTTGACCATACTTTATTTTCTCAGCTTAGTTTTTTTTCGAATAATCCTACCGTAGACATTTTATATTAAAATATTTCGCAAATCAAAGTTAATTAGTTTCGCAAATTAGGCTTTTACATTTTCCCTTCCAGTTAATGTACTCTAAATCACATTATTTTTAATCTTTACAAATAATCTCTTCTTCATGAACTCACTGATACTATATAAAACACTTTAGCCACCAGACATAAAATAGTTCAAATAAGATAGATTGGCGTGGCAGTAGCTGGAAATATTTCCTCACCACTGAACAGTAAAAAATAAATTGATTCGATCAAACGGGCGAATGATTCGGTTGATTTGAGAAATGTCAAACTAGATTTTTAATAGATTTCTGTTTTCTCAAATTCTCTCTAACTATTAGTCTTATCTAAGAAAATCATCTGTATCACTGGAGCTTTTGAGTTAGAAAATTGATTTTTTATGTTTTAGTATATTTCACTGTATTTTATAGTCTTACAATAGTTTCTGAAAGAGAACAGAGCCATCAATTTACACGAAATTCTATTAATTCTTTGAAAGATAATTACTAAAGAATTGTCACACATTGAGAAAAAAAGTATGGTTAAAACTACCAGGATATGGTAAAATTTACAGTATTTATGATTCTATGGCAACACCAAAAAGCTCGGTAATTTTACTGAGGTAATCTAGTAATGGTTTTGGTTAAATTAACTATATAATATTTTGATAATTTTATTATGATTTCTTAAAATAAAAAAAATCAATTATTTTTCAAATCAAAAATTTTATAATGATTTCTAGGAATAAAAAGACTTACGGGGTTAAACTTACTTTTCAGCTTTGTATTTCTTTATAAAATGTGTAGTAATAAGAACTTTAATTTTGAGAACCAAAATTTCCGGAAAACCGTCACCATATGAATGAAAAAATTACAAAATGAATGGTTTAAATACCGTATATTTTGGTTTTATTAACCATATTTATGATTTTTTTTTACCAAAAAAATAATTATAGTACAGTACAGTAATTTTATCAGAATTCTTTTCTCCGTGCATTTAATTATTTACAAAGCACAATTTAGGAATTTATTTAAAAAAGCTATTAAAAGTGCTAAACTTATCATGGTGAAAGTGAAGAGCTAATTTTAATCAGACTGGGCTGATTTTTTTAATTCTGCTATTATGCCGCAAACCACATAGAAACGTCTCATGGATCAAAAGTGACTCGTGGATCACAGATAAAGAACCACTGTGCTAGAGTATGAGAAATTGTTCTTGAAGACATTCACTATGTGACACGATAAGCTGTTCTTGAAAATAGTGGAAGATGGTTAATTTCAACCAGTAAATGTGTGCTTATGGAATGTGGGAAGCCAATTTAAAAGAAATAAGAAATTTTAAATTTCGTCAAATTCGATATTTTTGGATTTTGAGAGAATAGAATGTATGAGCTGCAATGGCTCAGGGGATCGAGCGCTCACTTTCCAATGAAGTCAACCGGGTTCGAATCCCAGCAGTGGCTGGTTGATGCGAATTCTGCACCTTGCACCGACCACAGTGCTGACGTGAAATATCCTCAGTGGTAGACTGATGGGTTAGAGTCCCCTTGCCATCAGGCTAACGGTGGGAGGTTCTCGTGATCTGTCTCTCTATGTAACGCAAATGCGGGTAAGTTCCATCAAAAAGTCCTCCACGAAGGTGAATTTCTCCCAATACTTGATCCAGGAGTTCCCTTGTCTTCTGGATTGGGTTCAAAATTGCAAGGCTACAAGGTTGTAGCCTTGTAATTTTAATAAAGCCTTGTAATTTAATAATATCTTGTAATTTGTAATAAAGCCTTGTTATAAAAGCTACGTAGTTGAACATTAGTAGTCGTAAACCCCAAAAAATTGTGTCGGCTGTTCAACAACGGTTATAAAATAAAAAATAAAATAGAATAGAATGTATGAAAATGATTACTGATTCGAAGAATATTGTTAAAAGCACATAAAAACTTCCTACGGACAGCAAGTTTTTCTTGGACCCCTAATTAAAAGTTGCTGTGTAAATTATAAGAAATGTTCTTTTTAAAGACTTGCTTTGAAGTACGAGAGACTAACTATACCGGAGTTTGTGTTTTTTTGAAAGAGGATGAGTTCTTTTAGCTTGATAGTAGCTTTTGGAGTGTAGGTAGCAAATTAAAAAAAAATAAACGGAAGTTTTAAATCTGATCAGTTTTGATATTTTCCTCAGAACTTTGCCATTCAAATTATTTTGCTAAGAACAGACAAAGTAAAGTTACAGAATTTCTTCTGTTAACATCTGAGTCTTTGCAGTGTTTGTTGAGCCTCTAACAAAATCAAATATCAATGGTATGGTGCGAAAAGATGCAAAAAAAAAAAGATATGAAATAAGATGAGAAAGTACGGTGAAAAAAGATGCCTTTACAATTTACGTTTTGCCCGGATTTGATTAAGTTAAATGACTTGCTCGCAGTATACCTTCATGATTATTATTTTTAAATATTCCTTGCAATATTAATGGATATAACTCATCAGTTTTTGATGAAACTCAGATCGGTCACAAACTTTTGCAATTATTTGATGTTGGGCATTTTAATGTAAAATAATTTTGAAGTAGCTTTCAAGCACAGTTTTTAAATTAAACAGTTTTTAAATTTAATTATGTCCAATGATGATAAATTTTACCAAATTATTTACAGCTTTCGATTTAAAAAACATGCAAACATTCATAGAAAAAAATTAATTTTTAACTGCGAAATTTGGAAATTAATACTTTATAAGTATAAACAAAAGTTTTAGCGTGTAAAAAATTGATAAGGAAACGACCTCATTCCTTATGTAAAGAATAAAAAGATAACTAGAGTATCATTACAGATAAAAAATATTTTATCGTGTTTGTGCGGATTTAGGTTTAGAAAAAAACTTGAGCCCCTTCTACTTCTAGAAACCCCTAAGGTCGAGTTGAGAGATAAAGTTGTTTCACAGGCTTAAGTACATCGTTTGCTATTCAGAAGTTCAAACTAGATAAGCTGTTAAGTTGAACCCATTTGCTTTTCGATGCTTCAACTACTAAATATCGATTTAACTAAATAAAAACAACAATTCTTCTCCAGATATAAAAGGGGCTACTTATTTTTCTCCTGTTTCCTAAAACCTCACGAACTTCTCGATTCAATTGTTGCTGTAATCGTCTGCGAAATCGCGTACTTTGCGTCATTCGATTTCAAAACTACTTGATCATAAATGGCAACAGGGATTTCATGGTTCATTGTTAAGTGAAGGAAATTACTTCTCTTTCGAATACAATGAAGTATTTACTTTATTTCGTTAAGCATTTCACATAATTTATCAAAAATTATTATTTTTCTTATTTTGTTCGTTTTCAAATGCGTTATGTTTCTGCACTTTTTGCCAGTAGGGTAGTTTTTAAAATTTATTTAAATTTTTTAGTTCATCACGTTACGCTGGAACGTTATTGGTTGCAAAATTGTAATATTTAACTATTATTAATAAAGTACATGACATCGTTTTAATCATTTAATTTTTAACAATCTACATTATTTTAAATTGGTGAGGTTCCATTTTGATTCAAAAGATTTCGGAATAAGGTAAGAATTGGCTGTTGGCTTTTGGCTGTGCCTCTTCTGATCATTTAACTAAGTAATAGTTATGATATGGAAAGTATTTGAATGCGGAAAGTAAGTATTTCTTATTTAATAAAGCTTTGCGCATCAAGTAATTTGCTTAAAGTTTGATTTCATTTGTTTCCTCAGACTTGGTCAAGAAAAAAGAAGACTAAATAGATACTCATTTGGTTAAATTAACAAAAGAAACAGCACATGTGATATTGTAAAAAAATCATAAAAAACTACAACTGACTTCATAATATCTTAAATCAAATCTTCGATTTGCATGATAAAAAGACACTATTAGTACCAAGTCTGACAAAATGTGTTGCTTATTGAGTTTCGCCAAATTATTATTATCAGGAATCACACGCTGTGGTCCAGAAACTACTAATACTAAGTCTGAATAAATTAAATTACCAACTTGGTTAAACAAATACAGAAAGCAGCACATGTGTTAAAAAAATCATAGAAATTTACTACAACTAACTAATCAGGTATGGGAATCAAATCACCGATCGTTGCGGTCCAGCTACTGCTTGTATTAAGTCTGATTAAATATGTTACTCATTTATTTAAATTATTACAAGAGCCAGAGCATGTTTCCTGAAAGAAAAGTCATAGAAATTTACTACTGTTATTTTATTTGCATCGAGAATTAAATCTCAGATCATTGTGATCAAAACACTATTAGTACCAAGTCTGACTACATATGTTACTTACCGAGTTAAATTAGTTCAAGAACTAGCACATGTGTTACTAGAGGGAAAAATCATAAAAGTTAACTATTGCCGGCTTATTAGTATTAGGAATCACATGTTGTGATCAAGAAACTATTAATACTAAGTCTGAATAAATTAGATTACCAATTTAGTTCTAAGCTAAGCAAATACAGGAAGCAGCACATGTGCTACTTGAATAAAAATCATAGAAATTTTCTACAGCTAACTTATCAGTTTTAGGAATTAAATCACCAACCGTTGTTATCCAGACCATTCTAGTATTAAGTTCCTACATTACTCATTTATGTAAATTGATACAAGAAACAGCGCATGTTAACCGAAAGAAAAGTCATAGAAATTTACTTCTGGTAACGTATTAGTATCGAGAATTAAAGCTCTCATCGTTCTGATCAAGACTCTATTAGTCTGAATAAATATGTTACCTATTAGTGAAAAAACCAGAAAAAAACCCATGAAAAAACCAGAACATGTGTTACCCGAGAGAAAAATCATAGAAGTTTATTACTGCCAATTTAGTAGTATTGGGAATTTCATTAGTTAAATTAATGAAAAAACCAGAACATGTGTTACCCGAGAGAAAAATCATAGAAGTTTATTACTGCCAACTTATTAGTATTGGGAATTTCATTAGTTAAATTAATGAAAAAACCAGAGCATGTGTTACCCGAGAGAAAAATCATAGAAGTTTATTACTGCCAACTTATTAGTATTGGGAATATCATTAGTTAAATTAATGAAAAAACCAGAACATGTGCTACCCGAGAGAAAAATCATAGAAGTTTATTGCTGCCAACTTATTAGTATTGGGAATATCATTAGTTAAATTAATGAAAAAACCAGAACATGTGTTACCCGAGAGAAAAATCATAGAAGTTTATTACTGCCAACTTATTATTATTGGGAATATCATTAGTTAAATTAATGAAAAAACCAGAACATGTGTTACCCGAGAAAAAAATCATAGAAGTTTATTACTGCCAACTTGTTAGTATTGGGAATTTCATTAGTTAAATTAATGAAAAAACCAGAACATGTGTTACCCGAGAGAAAAATCGTAGAAGTTTATTACTGCCAACTTATCAGTATTGGGAATTTAATCCGCGAATTTGAAACTGTAGCAAATTTTATTCGTTACTACTTTATTTCCTGGTAAATAATTATGATTTATAATAATTTTGAATGCCACTTTATATAAACAATTTAAGCAAATTTATAAGATCTGATAATTATGCAGTGTAGTTTTTTATATTCTGGAAGAATTAAACAAATCAAGCATATCCTAATTGTTATTGCGTTAGTACTTCAAGTAATGTGGGGTGTTCGGCATCTGTTTAACATCAATGGTTATTTTTCTTTCACTATTAAGTATAAGAAAGCATTCCAATTCTTTTCTTATCTCAAATAGTTTCGAACCTTCTGTAAAAAGAAATAACTGTGCTTTTTACCATTATGATGGAGAAAAATGATCTAAGATGAATTTAAAGTAATCAAATGGAAAAAGATACTTAAAGATCAATCAAAACTTAAACCCTTATTTCAACTGACAGAAGCGAGTTAGTACAATACGTCACAATTTTAAGTATAACAAGAATAGTCTGGAAACTGCTAGAAGCAACTGTCATGGTTGGAAAAAGATTATTGAAGGCTGGAAAACTGACTTCGTGAGTAATTGGTGCATATTTTTGCGAAATGTCTAAACTGTCAGATGATGAATTGTGGTTTTCTTTTACGGTATTGTCTTATTCGAAATATTCATCATACGTAAAGAATTGCGGAATAATATTTTTGATTTAATTTCGTTTGTGAATAAGATAGTTTAAGACTTATTTTATTAAAATTGTTGCAGATTTATTGTAACAAATAGTATATTTACTGCCAATTTGATTAACAACACTGGGGAGCAATTTATTTTGTTTCCTGTCACTTGAGATTTTTTTTACGGATTTTGGATATTTTCATGTTGCTAATTTCAAATCTATAATCGGTTACTATCTCCACGATAGTTTTTTAAAATGACATTATTAGTCTATCTTTTGACGAAATTTGCAAAATTGAAAACGTTATGCATAACAATGGGGTCACATAAATGCTGCTACGAACCTTTAGGAGAGTTGGAGTACATCATCAGGATAAAAATTGCATAGGAACCCATGACCGGGAATGTCATCATACGCCGCTAAGGGTCCTTCCCTCTTATGAACTATTTCTTCAGGTGTCAGTTGCACAGGTCGTTATAGAGGGAAGCGCTCAAAATGCAGAAATATTGCTGTCTCTAAAGTTTAGAAATCAGTCATTTCTTAGATATAATAGCTACTGTGCTGATTTGTTAACTAGGCTGATTTGTTAAAATGCTAAAAATATCTCCTTTCTGAAAATTACCTAGATAATCAGCACATTATTTTTTAGGCAGTCGATAAAGTTAAAATAAGATATTTGGAACAACAGCAACGTTTCTGCTTAAATTAACACAATGCTATTTATTCTCTTTTATCTATCTAAAAAATCAAATTGCTATAATCAAACAATCAATTACATTAGCTGATAGAATCAATCATCAGTCACTTCAAAAACCCTGTTACAGAGTATTAAACGGTTTAAAATATTAACACAAATGGTACGAAATGAAGAATGAAAAGTTATATATAGATTATTTTCCGATTTATTAGCGACCGTGAATTAATGAGTTTTACACTAGTATTGAAATAAAAAGTCAACCGTTACATTGATTGTTAAGAAAATACAATGAAAAGCACCAATTAATTTTTACGAGAGGAGAGCAATGTAACTGAACATTTTTTTCTTCATACAACTTCAATTCTTTGATGTTTAGAATTATATAAAGTAATAATAACGCCTTATACAAAGTGTTTAAACAAATTGCAACATATCTATTATTGCAGCATATCTTATTAATAGTAGCATTCAACGTACTTTTATTCAAAAATTGTTTTGCAATTAAAAAATCATACATGAATATTATTTAATCATTTCTGTATTTTTTAGTATACTCAAAGTCATGCTCAGTAGATTTTATAGCTAAATATACAGTTAATTTGAAAATGTATCAAATTATACGACTGGAATTAAAAGTATTGCTGGCACACAGTATTATTTTTACCCAATTTCTATTTCTTTTAGAAGAAAAATTTTTTTTTGCCTATCGATCCACGTTTGTGCAATATTTAATTTCGATCATATATACTAAGACTAAAACATGATAAAATTCAATTTAATCACATGGCAACCGGCTAAGTTTTGAGATAAACACAAGGCCTTTCAAATAGAATCAGATAGGTAATGTATTTATCTTTGTGTCTAGAGCTTCAGTGTTTTTAACTAATAAAATAAAACATTGCAATCAAAGAAATAAATCAAAAGGTATAGAACCTTTTCTTTTTGAAGCGTAATATATATCTAGAAAAAACTCTTTCCTGCCGAAACAAGTTTTAAATCAAGAAAATTGAGTGTTTTCAAAATGTTACATAACAAGATCTTCAATTACTACCTTTTTGATAAATCATTTACCTGTAACTATTTTCTGTTTCAAAGGAAGCAAAAAATCTATTCATTAAAAATAAAAAATTATTATAACGAAGAAAGCGATCAAAATAGAATTTTACACAGTACAAAATTCCATATCAAATTACGGTAAAAAGTACTGACCCCCTGAGTGCAGAGTTCATAAAATTAGTTTTAATTTTACTGTCAAACTTTTTACTGCAATTTTCATAGTAATATTTATTTAATTACAGTGATTCAGTTATTTAACAGTTAATATTATAGTCCATAAAAATTGAGATGCATCAGATTTTATGTTCCGTAAAATTTTTCTGTAAAAAGTATCGACATCCTTAGTTCTAGTATGTTTTTCTCATAATTTCATTCGAAAATTTTTACAGTGTAGAGTTAAAATAATAATAAGATTATTGAATTTATAATAAAATATAATATTTATAGAATTCAGTATTATTATTTCAGAACTCAATATTTATAAAAATAATATTTTTTTTAAGCGTTAGAATGGGATATTATTATTGTAGAAGTGAATATTATTGTTTTGGAATTGAATATTTATCTGAGCATTGTTATAATTAAATTATTTAAAAAATTGTGTTGAGTATTATTGCCTTAGAATTAAAATATTCAATAGCATATATTTTTGGAATAGAGTATAAACTAAACGCATTTTTTTTAGAAATTAGTATTCTTAAACATGTTTTTTGAAATGAATATCTATAAGCATATATTTCAGAATGGGTCGACAGCAGTATGTAGGGGTCAGAGAACTGACCTTGCCTCAGAAAGGTTCTAAGTTCGAATTCCGGATAAGGCATCGATGTTCTTTCATTCTTTGTACTATCTGTCCTTACTGTTTGAGCAACGTTGACCCACATATTATGGTGCCCCTGAAAAAGTGGCCAACAAATCTGCCCTAATACGCCTGAATTGACCCAAGAGGCAATTCAGAAAAAATATTTCAGAATTTAATATTAATAAACATATTTTTTTAAATGTAATATTTATAATTTTTCAGGACAGGTAATTTATAAATATACTGTTTAAAAAAAGTATTTTATTTTAGAGCAAAATATTTTTAAATATACTCTTTTAGAAAGCAATATTTATAGATATTGCCTTAGATTTGAATATTTGAAAAAAAGTTGCTTTATATTTGAGTGTTTAATAGAATATTGTTTTTGAATGAAATTTTTATAATTAAGTTGTTTTAAAATTAAGTACTACTAAGCATATTGTTTTAAAATGAAATATTTAAAAGAATTTCATGTAATATTTGAATCTTTTCAAGCATATTATTTTACAATTGAATACTAATAAGTATATTGTTTCATATTTGAATTTATTTTTAGTACATTATTTTTTGTTTGAATATTTTTAATTGTATTGTTTTATACTTGAATATTTATAAGTGTATAGTTTCATATTTGAATTTTTATAAGCATAATGCTTCAAAGGTGTTAATTAAACATAATGTTTCAATTGTCCGACAACGAGAATTATCTGTGACTCTTTAAATTTATCAATAAAATTTTAATAGTATACCGTTACAATCGTTAGAGCACTCGATAATATGAAAACCTAATTTGTTCAAAATCTTATGTAAAAGTCGACAGGTTTCATGTGCTTAAAAATAGTTCTCGAAACATGTCGACTTTTACCCGCTTTTTATGAAGCAAATAACGTTCTGGTAGTATATCTTTTCGCTTTTGCTTCTTAGAATTATTCAAGCACTTGATAATTGGAAAAATTAATCTGTTCGAAAACTTATTAAGTTGGCAAAAGTCAACATGTTTCGAGTGTTTAAAAAATAGCTCTCGAAGCATGTCGACTTTTACCCGCTTTTTATGAAGCGAATGACGTTCTGATAGAATATTTTTTCACTTTTATTTCTTGGAATTATTCAAGTACTTGTCAATAGAAAAACTTAGCCTGTTCAAAAACTTATTTAGTTGGCAAAAAGTCGACATGTTTTGAGTGTTTAAAAAATAGCTTACGAAACATGTCGACTTTTACTACCTCCATAAGTTTTGAAGCAAATGAAGTTTTAATACTATAGCTTTCCATTTCAGTTTCCTGGAATTATTCATTTATTCATTTAAGTATTTATCAAATTGCCTAACAAATATATTGAAGTCAAATTCTTCTTTTTGAAATTAAAAAACAAAACAAAAATTGGTTTTGCCTTTCTATTTAATTTTACGGACTTAGTATTAAAAATCCTTTGACGACCTTTGTGAGTTTTTGCTGTTAACATTTGAATTAATGTAGGGGATTAATTAATTTTTTATTACTCATCTGGTCATATGGTGGTAATACATAGCAGCCAAACAAATAATTAAAAGAAAAAAACACAATTACTTATCTTCTGAAAGTGCCGTATACAAATGCAAGGAAAAAAAGCATTTCGTACTTTTAGCAAAACATTTAAAGAGATTAAAAGTTTTAGAAATTATAAAGGAAAATAATTTTAGTACAAACCAAAACTAGAGGAAGATAATTTTTTCTAATTCCGTGTTTTCTGTGTAACTGTACTCTATTATTCCTTCCTCCTATTATAAATTAATTAGTAAGAGAACCTAATTAACGTTGATAAATGAAGGAATATATATCCGTATCATTCTCTCAAGAAACTTGGCGATTGAAAAAAGAATAAAAGGGAATTAGAAGTATTTTAAACAGTTTTAGGGATCTTTTTTTTCTGCTTTTTACTTTTGTTTTTAAAACGCATTCCAATTCCTTTCCGCTGGCTTAGCTTAATTGTGTAATTATTCATCACCTTCTAAGAAACACTTTTTTCCCTTTAAAAATCCCTTTTTACTCACCGAAATATTTTATAATTGCGTAATGTGCCTGTTCGATTATTTTTTTTTAATTATCCCTTTTCCCCTTTTAATCTTTTAGTTCTCCCAACTTTTTTAGTATTTTTTAAATTAGTAAATCCTTTATCAACCAAAGTTTATATCGTATTAGTATTCAAATGATGCGTTTAATAAAGTCATTTGTTTTCATTCAGATATCGTGGGAAGGCTTTTTATTTTGTTTCGAGAATCGAATATAAAATTTTCCACTTTATTTACTTCTTTATTTTTTGGTTTTGAGAGAGATAAAAGGAAAAAATAATTATTTTCATAATTGATGAATGACTCGAAGATAGGAAAATTAAAAATGAACGAAAATAGAATGATAAGTTTGAATAAGTATTAGTGACTTTTAATTTCAAATGAGGGGAATTTTTTTAAGTGAATGTCATTTATGATCGCATGAAGCTTATTTTTCCTTTGTACTATTTATTTGTTTCTGTTACTTTCAATTATAAAAGTTTCGTGTCTGTTTTTCTACGAGTAATTGATTACGAAAATTTAATCGATATATATTTCTGAAAAAATCTAGTTAAGGTTTTTAAAGAAACAATTATAAATTTTTTTTCGTAACACTATTAATCTGAAAATATAATTTAAAATAATTTAACTATCATAAATTTCTTTTTAAAAATCTTGAGTAAATTTTTTATCATAATGTTTTAAAACTATTTTTCTAATTACGATATGTGCAAAACTAATTAGAAAACATTTCTTTTTCAGGATAAGCACGTCAATCGAATGTATTATGGTTTCAAAACAATTTTAAGAAATGCACTTTTTTGCCCTTGCAAAATTTAGTTTAGAAATGAAACTGAAAATATGTAGTTACTTGTTTTAAAATCCAAGGCTGATTAGATTATAACCTTTTCATTAAATTAAATTATAATTAGCAACTAGCTTGGCCACCTTTCAAAATCATCTTGAACGACGCGTAAACTTTAATGTTAACCAAATGCAAACCACAATCGCATTTAAATATTCGAATTCTTTAACCTCTTCCAATCCTAACACTTTAATTAGTCTCAAATATCAAATTATTTCATCGTTTAGCTGCTGCCCGCAGCTTTGCTTTCTCCGAATTATTTTGATTTCAGTTTTAGCTATTTTCATGAGATGCCCACGATCTGTTTTTCATGTATTAAATTTTAGTAATAGTTTAAATTCTGTCTAGCAGCCATTAAATCATACAACGGATTGTTTTTTGTAGGCTCTGTCGTCCAGGGAAATAAAGCTTTTTTACGAAAACTATGCCAATTTCATAACTACCGTGGGTTTGCAACAGTTACACATGACTGTTTTGTCAAGTTAATCCTATCTTTAGTTAGCGCTTTCTATGTTTACTTTGAAAATGGCGCAAAACGTCAATATGAGAAAAACTCCACAGTTTTGAGAAAATAAAAACCATTTGTGATCTAATTTTTAATATTTGAAAAGTTACTCCAATGTTGCAGTATCTGGGATCATAAAAATGTGCAAAAAATGAGAACAAGGCAGTGATTTTGATAGTTTTCATCTAGGTGGAAGATTGTCGCCTAATTGGCGACTTATAAAAATGTTTAATAACTTTTTAAATATTTAAGTTATTTGTCCATTGCCCAGTTAATTCTTCAGGGCAACATGGTATACATAGTTTAAAATTATAGCTTTGCTTCACTTGTAAGGTATTTAAATTATGACTTTTTATCTTCCTTGGCGAAGGAGCTTCAAGAAACTTTTTAAATTCCAAGTAACAAAAGTGCCAATTAAAATATAAAATGATAACATTTTTTTGTAAAAACCAAAATCTGTATACAAATGCACACACAAAAAAAAGTTTCAACCTATTCATTCATAATCTAAATCCAGAGATTCAGTTTTCTGACGTGAAGGTGTCCATATTGTCTTCTTATCCCAGTGGAGTTTCGTGCCTAATCATATGAGCTCATCCAAACATAAAACCTCTGATGTTTTACGTGACAGCTTTTGGCAGTTAGCAGGGGTTACATTCCTCTGCGAGCCTGATGATGCCCAAGTGACAGACGAAATGCCCAGATAATCAATCATCGGGATCTTATCCTTAATCTTTTTCTTCTCACACAGGAGACTGGCCGCAATGTGTACATGATTAAGTTTAGGAATGCGTGCTGCATATAAACGTAGAAGGTGAGTTCGTTAGAGATTTCCGGGGACATTATGTGTTTGATAATAAAATAATTCTGAAGGTTGTGCTGCAGGAGCATGGACCAAAAATAGTCTGGATAATTTGCTGGGCAGGTGGATAGGTAATGTCTATGTTTTCTTGTCTTATTTTGAAATCTTTTAAAAAATGGCTATTTTGTTAAATGAAAATTTCAAATAGTCATTAGATCAATAGTAAACAAACCTCCATCTTGGGATTTAAGTTAAACATTCAATTTTAAATTTGTTCTTGTACTTTTTCTGAACAAACTCTTATAGTATAATTCTACAATAATACATTTTTAAAAAAGGCAAGAAACAAAGTACTTTTGGGTGCGTTTCTGGATGTGCTATTTAATGATGCATGTCTTATAGTTTTTTAATTTTAAATAAATAAATAAATAAGTAAATAAATAAATAAATAAATAAATAAATAAATAAATAAATAAATAAATAAATAAAGCATATTTTGAAACATTTAATGAATATGCATGCAATGACCGTTGATCTCATTCAATTTAGAGTCGGAATTCCGAGTTGATCTTTTGTCCTTCAGTCATGAAGTTAGTCCCTCTTAATTCATTTTTTGAGATTTTCGTTTCAGTTAATTTTAACGATATTTCTGTAGAATGAAAAAGTCTTGTTTAATTTTTCATCTAATTTCATTGTAGGTAAAATTAAAGAAATTTGTCTATTTGAAGTTTATACAGGAAGGTGAAGCTCTTCTCAAGATATTTTAAATTTTTCATTTTCAAAAAGCTAGTGTGTCCTTTTTTACATATCATATGGCTTTTTCTCTTTCAAGTCATGCGATCCGTATTATTTAGATCTTTCCATTCTAATTCAACTGTGCAGGCAGTCATAAGACAAGATTAAAATATTATTAAAATCTCAAAATATTTATTAAAACGACTGGTATTTCGGTTTCAAAAAGTTATTGTAGGGATTCATTTTAAAAATAACGATAACATTTCTACAAACTAACGATAATCTATACGCTAAGTGGGACTTTAATTGTGAGAAAGAGATCATTAAAAAATTCTCGTCTGTCAAGAAGGGCTAATTTATAAATAAGTATAAATATTTTTTAGTTTCGCTTTTAGATCCCTTAATTCTATTAAGCTGTAATTTTATATGTTACAGATATTTTATTATTTTATTTTATTTCAAAGCAATGAAAACAAATATATTTCTTTACCTACACTCCGGTAAATACTGGCGTATATTTTCAAAATTCTGAAAGCAGGCAACGGTAGACGCATTTCCATACGTTTACCGTTGCCTGTTTTTAAAATTTTGAAAGTATGGAAACAACTGTAGACGTATGGAAATACCGTAGACGTATTTCCATACGTCTGCAGTTGGTTCCAAACCTAAAAGTCACCCCCAAAAAAAGCGTTACACAATATCCATGACTGAAGTATGATTTGCTTTCATCCTGCCAACTCTAGTTTTCTGAGTTCTTAAGCCAATACAAGTTTTTTTTTGGAAATCACTTAAGTTGCGGATGGGATGCAAATAAGATTTAGATGTCAGAAGTATTTTCGGAGCATCACTCACAAAATTATACCCTTTCACGACTACATCTTACACAGCGGCTGTAGAGAGATTTTCTAAGTCCGATCTGTATTTTTCCTGGTACAATTTATGATTTAACTTTGTGTTCTCGTTTAAGATTTTTTAATGAGGCCTCCACATTTCCTAAACCATGGTTTAATTTGCTTCTTTGCACACCTCTTATACCGAAAGGTATAAGAGGTAATGAGGCAATTATATGAGGTATATGACGTATATGAGGCAGTGAGGTAATTTAACATTACAGTCTTGAATATTCATTGCAAGAATTGGTTAAGCAACTGAGCTGTATTGTGAATGACAGATGTTCTACCACATTGCCACCGTCACACCGTTGGTTTCGAAACCGTGGAGTCCTGTAATCCAAGTCTTCCTTACCGACAGCTGACTGATGCGGGAATGTTCCACTTTACTATGTAGGTAAACAGAAGTCTTCTTAGGTACACGAAAATTCTTTGTTTTACAGTAAGAAGTGAAGCAATTTATTCTTGATTTTCTATTGATCTTAATTTCGAATGTGTTTTCTAGTTCACGGAAAAAATTCCGGATTAAATTTCGGTATAAAGTACCCGAACTATGGGTGCATTATCCGCAAAATCCATTTTTACCGAAATATTTACAGTAATATTTATTAGATTAGAGTGATTCAGAGAATTTTGCTGTAAAAATTACAGTAAATCAGGTTTTATGTTCCGTAACATGTTCAGGTAAAAATGGATTTTACGGCAAAAATTTTGGCAACGTGCGTGCCGGTACTTTTTACGGTCATTTTAACCGGAATTATTATATATTAATTTTAACCGGAATTTTATCTTTATATATATAATTTTATTTATACAGTGTAGGTACTAAAAGAGGTCTTCTTAAGTACGCGCAGATTATTTGTTGCATAACAATATGTGAAGCAATTATTTCTTGTTTTTCAATTGATCCCAGTAAATTTTTGTTCCTTTTTTCATATTTTTTATGAATTTTTTTAACGACCACTTACAATAAAAAATCTTCATTTATTTTTGCACTCTACAAAGAATCTAAACAAATTAAAAAATAAATGCACAAGTTTAATGATTTTTAAAATTTTTTTTCTGTTATGTTTACTTTAGAAATTAAATTTTGTGAATTCTATGTGAAGGAAATAGTATGTATACTTTTATGTTTTCGAATATATTTTATTCTAAATTTATTTTTAGGGAACTGTAATTTCCTTTCCTTTATTAAAAAATAACAATGCTGTCTTGGTATAGAGCGCACATAACAATGGCATTGTGCCAAAACTTTCCTATTATATCTCAGTGATATAAAAGCTGAAAAAATATTTTTGTTGGGTATAAAGAAAGTTAGAAATGAAATGAAAGCCTAACTCGAAAAATAAAAAAAAAAACAAATAAAGCGCTCTAAATTTTCTTTTTTTTCCCACTTAGGCCTAAAGAGGACTAAACTATAGAATGAAATTTCAAGAAAATTCTTTTTTATCAAATTCCTCGCCTATTTTTTAGTAGAAACGGTAGAAATAAAACCAGCAGCAAATGTATAAATTTACGGCTTTACCAACAGACCGACATCTTGTGCAGGATGGTGGAAAAAATTTCAAAGGAAGTCTCTAAGAACTAAAAAAAGTAGTTCCAGAGATTTGCGGTTGGCATTTCGAAATATCTTTACAGATCGAGTCGCCATTTTTAAACCTATTCGCAAAATGGAAAAATTATGGAATCGAATAAAGCTGGATTTCTTTCTTTACACGGATTCCAATATCTTATGAAAGAAGAATTTTAGATAAGCAGTGTAAAAAAATCTCCCACAAGACTTGATCAAAGATAAACCTTTTCTTTGAGTCGAAATGTAAGTCGGTAGTTAGCGTAAAACGCATGGAAGTTTCTAGTGTAAGAATTTATAGAAAAAAAATATAGAAATGCTATTTTTAGATTCGTTTGAACATTTCTTATCTTATTTTTTAGTAAGAAATGGTGCCGAGAATCAAGTTATATTTAAGCAGATTATAGAGTTCTCTGACGTAATATTCTTTTTTCAAAAAGTATGTTTAAAATACCAGCATTGCGTTTTGTAGAACAATGTTTTCGTACGCATGAGTTATAGATTTTAATTTTAGCTCATTATATTTCGAAAATAATTTTTATAGAAAAGAAATCCTAATGCCCGAAATAATATTCATATTTCAATATTTGAAGAAGTAAATATCTTACAACACTTCAATACGATAAAACAGCAACAACATACGAGTAGGAGGATTAATTAGACACGAAAAAAAAAAGAGAAAGTTCTTTTAGTAGGGAACGAATATTTTTTAAATAATTATACTAGTTTACATTTTATTAATCCCAATACTTTAAAACCAAAATAGATCATTGAAAAATTTTAATAACATAAAGTTTTTCGAATTCTACGTTATTTTTCTTTCCCATTGAAAAAGAATTTTCCCATTTCTAAATCCGAGATTTATAACGATTTCTTGATACTTGTTTCAAAATATTTAAACCAAAATAGATTATTCAAAAGTTTTAATAATATTATATTTTTCTGACTCTCCTTTATATTTTGCTTTTATAAATACCAGTCTTTTGTAACACCAAAATTTTAAAATGAATTTCTTCATTTGTTTTCAGGGTCTTGTACTTAATTTCTCGTGTTTATTTAGCTTTGACATGGTCTCAAATGATTAACTTAGTTTCTTTAACTGAGAAAAGAATATGGCCAAAGCAATCAGAATACGGTAGCATTTAAAATGTTTCTGACGCTATAAGAACGCCAAAAAGCTTGGTAATTTTTTCCGAAACATTCTTGTAACGATTTTGGTAAAATTTACAATAAAATATAATTCCACAGTTTTTGATAAAATTTGGTAATTTCTCGTGATACTTTAGTAGATCACGATAAAAAAATATATTGATTAAGATTGATAAAAAATCATGTATTTGGTTAAGATTATTTTTACGTTTTGTATTTTTTTATTAAATGCTTGGTAATAAGAATTGTGAGAAGCCTGAATTTCTCGTAAGCCGTTACTATATGTAAGGACAATTTACCAAATGAGTGATATAAAACATCGCATATTTCGGTTTTATTAGCCAAAATAATGTGTTTCTTTTTACTAGAAATGTAAGTACCATAGAATACGGTAATTTTACCAGATTTTTTCTCCGTGCAAAAGTAGTTAAATCATACAAATTAATATGACTTCGCGCAATTTAATTACTGCATGGTTATATTTCAAGTTATAATTTTTTTACTAGAATTATGTAAAATACAACTTTAATGCTTAACTTTGATTCATTTGAATGTTAAACAATAATAGCAATGACTGGTATAGCCTGGTTGGTTGGGCGTTGGGCCCATGTTCAAGCGGTCTTGAGTTCAATCCCACCGGCTTGCTGATATTGGCAAGTAGCATTGAAAACAACAGCAACCATAATAACTCTACTTTAAACTATGACACGATTTAAACTCAGTACCTTAAATATATTTTCTGAAACCTTAGTAACGGATTAAATTGATCCATGTTTCCTTTAATTTTTAAATTTCAGAATCACTGCTTCATCTAATGATGCTTCATCTAGATGGCTAATATAATATACTTCCATAGGTTAAAATGCTATTTTAAAAATGATTTACACGAATTCATCAGTTTTTAATTGCCTTGAATGCTAGTTTTATAAAAACACTTAAGGCAATAATTTTATTTTTTCTTCGGATGATGTTGAATTAACTTAGTTATTTTTTATTTAACAGTTAAAGAACTAAATTTTCCAATTTATAATTGGTTTGATGGTAAGTTTAATTAGCTGGGTCGAAATATTAATGACGCAATGATATTATATTTTATAATTTTAAATATGCTTTAAAAATAAAATTGAGAGAAATCTGTAGTCAAATGTAAAATTTTTTTAGAATGTTTCTTATAAAAGTTCATTAAAATGGGTTAAATAATGTTCTACAAGATAATGTTCAACTAAAATTTTTGAGAAAATATTAATCATTTTAAAAACAATATTTTAGTTTTATATGGCTGTTCAAAACTGCAGTGCAGCGTTCAATATTCAAAAAGTATGAAAAGGCTACTTGTTTTCTTTTAATTTTGTGGTCGTATTCGTGAATTAAATTACAAATTTATAGAATTATCAATTGAAAATATCCTACTAATTGTTTCCAGAAAAATAAAAATATACCTCTATGCAGATTTTATTAAAATTTTCAAAAAGATACGTGTTAAAAGTATCTGAGTTCATAAAAAAAAGGAAAAGAAAAAAATGGAAAGCTTAGTTTTTTATTTTTAGAAATGACACATATTGTATGTTTATTCGTGGATAAAATCTTAAAGCTACTTAAAATATGCAGCTAAATATCTTTATCATTTATTATTCAGCAATAAAATATTGGCGAGTAGATTTGAAATTAAAGCATCCAATATGACTGATCTTCTCAGATTGAAAAAAATTACGTTTGCGAAAATGAAAAAAAAAAAGTTAATTAGATTTGAATGCAAAAATCTCCTACAATTGTAGGACACAAGCATACCTACTTTTCAAAGAAATGAACCCAGGGAAAAAATATTATCAACACTACTACCCTACAAAAACACAACTAAAAATAAATTTTAAAACGAAGCATGGCTGAATTTTTTTTTAAATGTCTTCCTCATCCCCTGCTATCATCTTCACAGCTGGAGATTTCAGCAAGCTCCTTCGCATGAAAAAAAAAGAAGCAAAAAATTCAATATTTAAAGCCCGGTAAAAGAAGTCGCAACTATATCTAACTGCTAAAAACGGGAGGGGGGACGATACGGCATCTGCATAAATTTCAGCATCCCAAAGATCAACCCTTCTCGAGAAATCTCTTTGGTATTCTTAATAGGAAAAGGTCTAGGATAGAACGAAAAGTCGGGACAACAGAAAAGAGGAAGATTTTTTTTTTTATCTAAGTCCCCCTTTTCTTCCCCCCATCCTAGCTTTTTAATATCCGGCTTCTTTAACAAACTTCTTCTGCATCTGATATATCCTCTCCTAGTTCTTTTCTTTGGAAGAAAACCCCATTTTCTAGGTTCTTTTCGCTGGCTTCCTGAGCAAGTAAGCCACTCCCGGATTCCAGCTCGCGCTTTCGTGGCCGGATGTTTGGAGTGTCCGGATTTTACCTGACGTCCGGCTGCATGCGTTTAGTGTTGACAAGTGAATTCACTTGTTATATAGCCCGTGTGTGCTTTAGATGTGGAAGAATTTCTTTTTTTCTTTTTTTTTTTGAATGGATGGAAATTCAAACAGACCGAAATTGAAGTGTGACTTCTGTCTCAATGCATTTTTTCATAATTGTTACATTTGAAAGCGAAATCTTTTATTTGTTTTATAGAAATATTTAAGTTTAGTTGACCCCAGAACTGCGTTTACACAAGTGGAATGATTAACATATTGAAATGAAATTTTCAGTTTATTTAAGTTCCTTTTTTAATTTTAATCCAACCTTAAGGGCATTTTTAAAAGCGAAAATATCTTTACTTTCTTTAAAAAAGAATTAAGTTATTTTCACGGTCATTTGAGATTTCACATGTTTTGAAAAAAAAATATTTTTGACCTTTACAAGCTGCTAATTAAGATATATTTTTTATTTAATTGTTTTTTTAATATTTTCTAAATAATTATATTGCCCTACACTGTAAAGCAAAATTTGCTAAGTTTATGGAAAATAAACTGTCAGCTGGTGTGCCAGTATTTCTCTGAAATATACTGTCAACTTAAAAACAGAATCCTTTTTTTCTACTGATAAGTACTGTTATTTTAAAAAACAAATTATGTTATATTAATAAAAAATTCAATGAAATTACTGTACTATCATTGTGGCCGGCGCGAACCAAGTGGGACGACGTGAGATTTCAACTTGGGCCATTTCGTTAGGAGGAGAACACTATTAATAGAATTAAAGTGTAAAAATGTAAAAAACTGTAGTGTCCTACCCGTATAAAAATGTTTGGCAACTTAACTTACCAAAAAGTAGTATCTAAGGAAATATAAATATCAGATAGAATATCAATTCGAGAATAAAGTCGAACAGCAGTTTTACTTATGTGAAGTTCAAAACCATAAAATAATTGCTGAAAAGTAAGATCAAGTAAAGAAAATAATCTTAAAATGATATGAAAAGAAGGTTATTTAACGGTAAGCCAAACTGCATGACAAAAACTAGAATTTGAACTGACCGTTTTAATTCGTTTATGATTAAGATGAAAAACCGTTTTGCTAACTAAACAGCTTTAAACCGTCAAATATACATAGAAAATCTGTGAAAAGAACGGGCATTTTTTTGCAGTGTACCTTTATTTGTTTTACATAAAATAACCCTTATTTGTTTTATTTTTAAGCATTTTACATTATTAGTCAGAAAACGACATTATACCTGGTATGACATTATACCTGATGACATTATACCTGACATCATACTTGATATGATAATATAATGATTACATAGTGTCCAACTTTCATGATTCTCACAAAAATATATCTTCCAATGGTACAATCAAAATCTTCTTAAATTATATTCATCAATTTAAGTATTGAGATCTAAATAAGTTTTCCGAATATTTTCATCTGTAAGAATATTTTATTTATTTAAAAAAAATTCCCAAGAGTTTCATGATTTAGATTTCTTTCAAGGGTCATCGAGTAAATGTCGATATTTTTTCTTTTTAAAAATTAACTTTTAGACATACGGAAATAGCTCTTGTGTTGGAATGTAGCAAAAGAATGTAACTTTTCATTCTCTTACTAGTTAGTATTGCTTTCTATTCTAGTATTTCATTATCAGATTTTCCTTTCTTTCAATTATTCTTGTGTTTTAAGTGCAACGTAAATGCCGTACGCTACACTCAGAAGAAAAGGTTCCAGATGTTAAAGCCATAAATCGATGGATGAAATAATTTAAAAATACTTGTAGCGTAGCAAAAGAGGCATCCCTAGGATGACCAAACACTTAATAAGAAAATGTCGGATAAATAAGGTAGTCCTGTGTAAGAAGAAGAAAAAGAAGAAGAAGAAGAAGAAGGAGAAGAAGAAGAAGGAGAAGGAGAAGAAGAAGAAGAAGGAGAAGAAGAAGAAGAAGAAGAAGAAGAAGAAGAAGGAGAGGAGGAAGAAGAAGAAGAAGAAGGAGAGGAAGAAGAAGAAGAAGAAGAAGGAGAAGAAGAAGGAGAAGAAGAAGAAGAAGAAGAAGGAGAAGAAGAAGGGGAAGGAGAAGAAGAAGGAGAAGGAGAAGAAGAAGGAGAAGAAGTCCATTACTTGACGCAGTTAAGCTGTAAGAATTCCGAAAACTGTTATTCAAAACTTTCTTCAATAGTGTTAACCACTTCATGCCTGTATAATTCAGCCTAAATATTAGCTTGAGACCCAATGGCTCACTGGTTGAAGGCACTAAATTCCGCAATATCAGCCGCATTGAAAGGTACCGAAGTGTCTGGGAGATAAAGACGAGATGTGGGCAATGCTGACCATATAGCTACAATCATGTTAAACTGTTAGAAATTTCTAAAAAGAATTGGATAATTAGTAATATATACAATATATTTAATTGTTATTTTACAGTAATAAACCAAAACAGTCAAATAATCATAAAAAAGAAGGAATTCAAACTGATAATTGTGAGAAAAATTGTTTATTGACTGTTTTCACCTAATAAGGTTAAACAACTAGAAGCTTATCTACGCCTGATCGGGCCCACAGAAAACGAGAATCGAGCTTACGTTCATCGAAAGTTCGAAACTAAGCCACGTGATAAAGATTACGAATTCATATTTTTGTTTTCTATCATTGAATGATTATATCAGTAGCAGTTGCTTAATAATCTTATAATAATAAGTGTGAGGTAACACCTTTTGAAGTCACATTAGTTTCTTGAAGTTGGATAACTACTTTCGCTGAAAAGACTAACCTGTCAGTCTTATGACCAGCTGAATGCAGTTTTGTGATCTTAGAGTAGACACCCTATATTTCTTCTGTTCTTTCGACACATGATAATTTTCCAGCATCTTACACGCTTCAAATAGACAATTGAAATACCGTAATTCCCTAGACTATTGAAAGACGTCACTGGCGCACAGATGTCAGCACCATAGAACTGATTAACAAAAAGTTTAGTATTTCGCATCTCTCAAGGTAGATGGCACCACTAGATAAACTAATTAAGCTTCATTTCACGATTTAGGCGACAAAACAAAGTTTAACCACAGCCTTAATCCAATGTTCCTTATCGAACGAAAAGACAAACATAACCTAACTCCAATGTCCAATTAAAGGCCATTTTTTGCAGTTTTGAAATCATGATAGTTGTAAATTATTACAAAGCCCTATAGTTCTGTATTTGCTGTTTTTTAATCCCATCAATTGTAAAAGGTTTCAAATCCGTAATGGTAAAGAAATGTTCCCTACCCTAAACTTTGTGGTAATTTGAAAAATTGACTACTCCTGGCTATTTTATCCAAAATTAAGAATTAGAATTCTAAAAGTGCATGGGTCATTATATTACAGAGCCTGACTCAGTACGCTATCATTCACCTAAAATCTCTGAAGATCTTCCTATTCTTAATTATTGCTTAAACTAACAAACATAAACTAAATATACTTTATTTAAAACATTGATTACAAATTATAAGTGATAACACTTAAATATTATCAGTACCGACTAGACCTGTAAAGTCATTATAAAACCTTGAACAGTTTTTAAGACAAGATTATGAAACATTTAACGATTTAAATGTGTTTCTTTTCAATGAAAATTAAATGATTTAAATGCATTTTTTTCAATGAAAATCAAATTAAATTTTCTTTCTAAAGCTATAAAATTATCATTGGAGAAATATACATTCATTTTTCACAATCAAGTTGATCGAAAATCAATTTAAGTAAGTTGTTTTCTCATCAATAAATGTTTTAACCTTGAATTCGGACTTAACGAGCTAACGAATTTAACGATAACTTATCTTTTCCCCAAACTAATCGTTAAATACAGGTCTTAATGTAATTTAAGATCATAATATTTAGATAACATAATTTTAAGCTAAATTCATTGATGTTAGATTGGTTATTATTTTTTTCATCCAAGAATGAATATCTTAATTCATATTAAATGGGATTTTGTACGATTTCTAAATTAAAACTAGATTGATTCCTTATGCCATATCTCTTAGATTTATTTTCCTTGATAGGAAATATTTTGAAATCCTACATTGTTGCTTGTCATGATAGATTATACACTGAAGAGCCAAAATTACTGGTACAGGCATGAGTATGCCAATCAAAGTACAGCACTGCGATCGGCAACGAGTATATAAGACAACGAGTGTCTACCACAGTTCTTAGATCGGTTACTGTTGCTACAATGCCAGGTTATACAGATTAAGTGAGTTTGAACGTGGTGTTATAGTCGGCGCACGGGAGATGGGACATAGCATCTCCGAGATAGCAATGAAATTTAGATTTTCACGTACGACCATTTCACGAGTATACCGTGAGTATCGGAAATCAGGTAAAACATCAAATCTACGACATCGCTGGGATATTTGGGATGCCTTGCAACATGATGTTCATAAGATATCCCCACCCCCTCTTACTCCCACTGGTTTATGGACAGCCGTGCAGGATTCATGGTGTCAATTATCTCCAGCACTACTTCACACATTGATCGAATCCATGCCACGTCGTGTTGCGTCACTTTTGCGTGCTCGCGGAGGCCCTACACGATATTAGGCAGGTATACCAGTTTTTTTGACTCTTCAGTGTATATTTGAAACAAACAGTTATTCCTTGAAGGGGTTAAATTCATGGAGCTGTTTGCAATAATTATCTTACTACATTTGAGAAAAATCATTAAAAATGCGGCAAGGATATTCCTTTTCCTCCAGTTCCTTTTCAAGCACAAATCTCCAGTGGTTGATGCATAGAAATACTTTTTTTTTTCGGCAGCAACAAAGGGCGGCTTTTCAATACGATTGAAGACCTCTTCTATTTCTACTGTTGCACATTATTCTGAAAAGGAACAAAAAGGGGAGTCAAATGGCCCCTATTCGATCCCCCAAAGAGGTTCTCTCTTTCAGTTCCTTTAAAATGACCATTCCAAAACAACAAGATCACGCGACAAGCTTTCCCGTTTACATCAAACTTGTCACATTTTCCGGGTTTCTTCTATCCTGCCATCTCCAGGGAACGTCGTTAGTTCCATTTCAAAAGTTTTCCGACCGTGATTCGTATGGGGGTGGAAGGCGGAGAGTAAGGGGGTGGGGGAGGGGATTGATATAAGGTTACTTACCTCACGTGCTCCTGGAGTTCTTCTAAGGGACTGTGACTTCCCCGCCGCCATGGGAGGAAAAGACCGTCAGATGTACTCTTGCAACAAAAGATTTGGTATACTCTGTGGGTTATAAAACGATCCAGGTTGTACGTGATCACAATTCGGGAAAAAAGACATTGTACCGGATCTTCCGGTTGATCAGTTTCCTGTGGATACTGGTACATATGTGCTAGGGATTGGCTTTAGGGGATGGAAAAGAATGTTTTGAAAGCAAGTTTTGACATTCTGCGAGATTTATATGCGGATTTATTTTATGTTAACGTTTTCGAATAATCAGCTATGTAGCCTGTTGAATTAATCTATATCGCAAGTAGATTATAGCTTCCTATGGTTAATTTATCATTTTTATCAAGATTAGTTTTAGTTGAAAAGAAGTTTGTTTTGCAATGATAACTGCATAAATGATACACTTGAGATAAATAAAGGTTATAATATGCTAATACGTAATTAGTGTAGAAATAAAACAAAATTGAATTTTTATTTGAAAAATGTGAAAACATTCAACATTCTAAACAGTTTCATCTAGTTTATTACAGTAGGTGTACTTCACAAAAAGTTTAACTTCACTATAAAATGAAACTTAAAATCTAGAAGACAATTCCATTTTACTCTGTTGATAATTTTTAGAGTCTTCATTCACAATAGTTTTTTTTAACTTGCAGAGAAATTATTTAAAATGCTACCGCACACAATTATTTATGAATAAGTTTTCTGATATATGCAGTACAAATAATCGAAATAAAAAGTTTAAAATATATTAAATAGATTAATAATTATAATTAAATAAAATTAAAATATTAATTGAAAAGTTTTAAATAAGAATAATTATTATTAGAACTAAAATATTCTAATAATTATTATCATAGGAATAAATCAGAATAATTATTTTTAGAATAATAAGAATAACTTTTGTTAGAATAACAATAATTATTATTAGAATAAAAAAATAACTATAGTTGGAAAGAGAATAACTATTATCAGAATGAGAACAGTTATCACTAAAATAAGAATAATTTAATAATTTTTTTAAAAACGTTTAAATTAAGTAATGATTTTAAAAGTTTTACTAAATTATAATCCTTCAGTAGAGTCATTATGTTTGTACTACGTAGAGAGTTAGACTATTGTTCGAGTCCTGGTAAGAAAAAGAAGACTCTTATCAGTCTTATTGATTGTGATGCAAAGAAGTTAATTTACTTTCAAAGATCAAGATAACATTTATTAAGCAAATCAAAATCTTAATTCTTTGCTCCGTAGTAGATTAAGGCTCCTATAAAATGAGAGCTGAACTATCCGACATGTTGGAGCAAACAAGTTCGCAAGTTAACGTTATGTTAGTATTAGCGTGAGAGTTTGAAGGCTATTTGTATATCTAAAATTATCTTGAAATAGATAGTCGTGTGGCTTAAAAATTGTATAAACAGTTCAAAAGAAGGCTTTCGAATGTTCAGATTTCCTTCAAATTTGAAAAGAAAGAAGAAATGGATAATAAATTGCAGACGATACAACTGGCAGCCTGGAAGTGGAGCTCGCTTATGAGAGATAAATACTCATTTATTTATAACTTATTACATTTATTTGCTCATTCATGTAGTATATAAACGATATTAAGTTGTTAGAATTTGTTGTTGAATGCTTGTTTTCGTCTATTTCCTTAAAAAAAAATAGTGAATAACTTTCAGGGTTACTTGAACTGTACAGTTTTAACTATGTACCATATATAGGAATATTCATTGAAAATTGCATTTATTAAATATATATTTATTTAAAATATGACTTTTAAACAATATTTATTAATTTATTTAGCAATTTTAAGTGCTTATGTGCGCCGACCGGCCTGTGTGACCGGCAAGGGCAGGGAATTGCCCTTGCATCAGTAAGGTCCTGGGTTCGAATCCCGGGCAAGGCATGGATGTTTCTTTCTCTCTATGTGTGTTCTATGTCCTTTCTCCTTGTGTGAATGTGATCCACCCTATAAACGGGTTGTGGTTGTGTGAATGGCGTGGCAGAAGTCGAATTCCTGGCTATAGATGGCGCCACTGAAAAATAAGAACAATCACACCCCCACTGCCAAAACAGGCATACCACAAAAAAAGTGCTTATGTGCAATAAAACTAATAAATAAAGGCAAGAGATTGGCTGAATAAGTATTCGCCAAATTTATTTCCGAATCGCCAAGTTTTGCATTCACTTTTATGTATTTCTTTTCTTTAAAAACAAATATTTATCCGTTTTTCTTTGTAATCTTTTTTATTTCACTAAGATCAAGTAGTTACTTTCTAAATCTTGACTAATTTAAGTTTGTTTTTTAGTTATTAATGATAATATATAGCCTAAAGTTCAAACGATTTGTTTACATTTATTATAAGAAATTTATTTAATATGCGATCTTTCATCTATTTTTGGATCTACCAATTTTTTTTTCTTCTTTGAAATTCCTGAGTTAAATTGCTTAAATAATTAGTTTCTCTGATCGGAAATTTCATGGCAGTATGTTAAAAAATTTCAAGCTCTGAATTTTTTTAATGTGATTTAATTTAGGTATGAAAATAAAAAAAAGCGTATTCTAACTATTTTTGCAGGTTCATTTTGAGGAATCTCAACTAGAAATAAATAGAAAAGATGATCACAATAAATTAAGACCTGATGATATTCCAACCCAACAAGATTCAGTGATCAAAATTCCGTAAAAATTCCAAAAAAGACTGAAAGGGATAAGCTGTTCCAAACCTGGATCAATTCTAGATAAGCTTGAATCTAGTGCAAGTATAAATTTATTAATTCTTCTCCATTTGCTTAGTTTTTATTATTAAGGAACAAAAAATGTGTAAAAACTATATCTATCTAGTACGAGGGTTGCTATTTATATTTCTGGTCTAATAATGAAAAAACAAATATGTAGGATCGGAATTGGTTTTATTGTTTTTCAAAATATTCTCCATGATGATCAATACACTTTTGCATGCGTTTGAACCAATTTTCAAAGCACTTTTTCCAGTCCGATTGAGGTAACTCCAAAACATGCGTTTTGAATGCATCAACCGCTTCTTCGGGGGTCGAAAATCGTTGTCCACGTAATTTATTTTTGATGTGTGGGAATAAGAAGAAGTCATTGGGTGCCAAATCAGGGCTGTACGGCGGATGACCCATCAGTTCGATCTTTCGCTCCGTCAGAAATGCCTTTGTTTGAGTCGATGTGTGAGAGCTCGCATTGTCATGATGAAGAATGATTCGCCTGTTCTTCTGCTTTTTTCGAATTTCTCCGATGACTTCTGGCAAACAAATGGTCGTGTACCATTCAGAATTGACCGTCCTGCGTTGCTCTAACGCCACTGTTGCCACATGACCGTTAATGCCGAAGAAACAGGCAATCATTTGTTTCGATGTGCTTCTTCCTCGAACAACTTTTGTTGGTTTTGCCTCGTCTTGGAAGACCCATACAGTTGATTGCTGTTTTGTTTCCGGCTCATATGCATAGATCCATGATTCGTCACCTGTGTAGATGTTATACACAGCCTTTGATGTACCTTGAACGTATTTTTCCAACATTTCCTTGCACCAATCGACACGAGCCTTTTTTTGAGCGTTTGTCAGATTATGCGGGATCCAACGCGAACAAATTTTTTTTACGCTCAAATGTTCATGCAATATTTTATTGATGCTAGTCATACTAATGTCCAAAGACGCCTCTATCTCACGGTATGTCACATGACGATCTTGCTTTATCAGTTCACGCACAGCATCGATCTTTTCTGGCACAACAACGGATTTTGGACGACCTGCACGGGATTCGTCCTGGATCGAACATCGACCACGATTAAATTCGTTATACCAATTTTTTACAGTGCTGTAGGATGGCGCTTTATCGCTGAATAAAGAATTAAGTTCATCGAAGCACTCTTGTCTTGACAATCCACGTCGAAAGTTATGAAAAATAATGGCACGAAAATGTTCACGATTCAATTCCATTTTTTGAAAGAGAAGAACTTTTCAATTTACTGTCAACAACACAAATGAAGCTATAATGGTAAATCGTCTGCTGAATTTATGTTTAAAAATATCAAACTTTCGATTAAAATCGTCTGCGGTCGCCTAGCAACACTTACTGTTGCCAAGGCCAGAAATATAAATAGCAACCCTCGTAATGAATATTATATATATATATTTTTTAAAATTGTATTCCTTATTTAAATAAATGTTATGAAAATGCGATTTGAAAGAAGATGTTTTTTTAAATAAATTATTATGTGTCGTTTCTTACCCTCCCCATAAAACTCTAGTTTCTATTTATTCTATTTATTTAATAATGATGGCTAAAAATCTTAATTCGTCTTGTTCTTTTATGTTTTAAAGAAAACTCAATGCCTCAATTGAAAAAACTAATTTCAAATTAATTCTTGATTTCGAAACAAAATTTATTACTTCTTATGATTGTCGACATTTACATTTAGAATATTGGATTATAAATTGTATTATTTTGATTATAAAAACAAGTTTTTTTTCGGTCATGTGTTTTCCTATTTTAATTTTGTTTAGGAAACCTGAAAAGAAATTGGAAAAACCCATATCTAACAGAAATGTAAAAGTTAGTGCCAGATTTACTTTGAAAACATTTATAAAAAATATTGATCTAATTGGCATGTAGCACATACATAATTTCTTATTTAACACTTTTAACCGGTTATAAATTTGAAGTGAATTTGTATAATTATAAAAATAGTTTCCGTAAAACAATGTAAATCGATGCACGCTTTCCTTAACTGATTATTCTATAGTTGAGGTTAACGTCGTTTGTAGCGATAAGTTGCCGAATCTTGTAGCTCTTCATTATTGGAGGAAAAGCTTTTGCTCCGAAATGAATGATAAGTCGGCATCTCGAATTCAGAGGCACATTTCACGTCATAAGCACGTGAGCCACGTGAACGTGATTTTACGTCGTAAGCACGTGAACGTGATTTCATGTCATGAGCATGTGCACAATTTGAGGCATTTTTGAGTTGCTATGAAGATGTTTTAAAGGACTTTGAGATTTCTAAATATCCTCATAATCTGTGTGTAAACAGATATCGACACAATGATTTCGCATCACAAGTATATTAACCTTTTAATATATTTTTGGGATTCTATGAAGATATCTTAAAAGCATTTGAGATGTATAAGTGAAAGGTTTTAATAAAGGTTTCAGAAAAATTTACATAAAAGCATACCATAAGTATTTACATAGGTTGCCAAAGTTAAAAGGAAATATATAAGTTTCATAGAGTCTAAGGCATTGTTTAGTTACATTCGGTTCAATTAGCGCAATTGTTAAGAAAGAGTAAGTTGAAAATATTAGGAGCAAGACAGACTTTGTTAATCCCCTATAAATTATTAAGAAAATATTTGAGTTTCTGTAAAAGACATGCATCTAACTCTTAACTTTCTTAGATCACCAATTCATTTTTGCGTCTATATTTCCACAATCTCTGTGTTTAGTTAGGTAAATTCAACAGAAAGGTGTCATTACTGATGGAAAGTAATTACACCACTAATTAGGTGTTTGAATCAGCCTATTCAGCTCAAAACGCTGGGAGTTTGCTGATAAACGGCCCCCTACCAACCCACAAAGTGCAAACTGTCATCCAAATTACCCCTTGTTCTCATAGGAATTCTGATGAGAGGAAGTAATGGCTATTTGAAGACACTTTCAGGACTACGTTTATACATTTTAACGTTTTGTCAACATGATATCCGCTGCAAATTGGTGACTATACCCGTCTTTTAGGTGTTGCCAAGAGGGAAAAAAGAATGTTTTATTCAGAAGTTGAAGAAGCGAGCAAGTTAGTAGCAAGTTTCGTTTCAAAAATGTGAAAAAGATTTACTTAAAAAGGCTTTAGTGTATGCCATGTATTGAAAGATTTTAATAATGATTTTGCAATGAACGGTGAAAAAGAAGGTTTGGAAGTTGGCAATCTTATTTTGTTAGATTGTTTATGCACTTGAGCTAGGGACTGCTTGAATAATGTTTTTTTTGTGATGTGATTTGAAAATAAAATAAAGCATATATATATGCTTATATATATATTCTCTCTCTGTGTGTTCTATGTCCTTTCTCCTTTGTGTGTGAATGTGCGAATGTGACCCGCCCTATAAACGGGTTGTGGTAGTGTGACGTGGGCGACGCTGTTCCACCGCCGTGGCTTCGCCACAGGTGCCCACTGGGTAACGAAAAGAGAATTAGCAGTTCTGGCACTTTCTGTGGCCAATGGACAATAGCTCCAAGTGCCCGCCATTAAAAAAAAA
>NC_092211.1:28778040-28790778 GCF_043381705.1 Parasteatoda tepidariorum | reverse complement strand
AAACTATTTATGATCAATTTTTAAAATTATCCAGTATAATATTACCTTGCGCACATCCATTTCGGGCCCATCCTTGGTAACTAACAAATCAAAGCTCAGAATAACAAATCACTTCAGCAGTGCAGTAAGAACGACACTTTAAAACCCTCTTGTTACACTCAATTTGATCTTTTGTTTTCATATTTTGTAATCTGGCAATCTTTCTGCGGAAACATTTTTAAATCATTCTTCAAAAATTTTCTGCCAAGGTAAGTTGATCTGATTTTGCTACTCGCTTTATAGTCCCCCTTTTTAATGTTTTTTTCTTTTTCTTTTATTTTATTTTCTGTTTTTACATGTTACTTATTTTTACTTTTTATGATCTATCTTATTTGTTGTTATTTTTATAAAAAATTTTTTGAGTGCTCCTCACACTATTGTATTAATATATTTTGCTTCGGCTTTATTGATACAATATCAGAAAGCACTCTGTTTTGCGGATATAATCGTGTGGGCTGAAGAAAAGATTATATCTTCTTTTTTTTTCTTCCGGTTTTTTGATTTTTTAAATAAAATTTAACCTTTTTTTTTTAAACAACTGTTGTTTGTAATTTTTTTACTTATTATTTCCCCCCCTTTTTTTTATTTGTCTATTATTTTTCTTTGTTTTTTTTTCTTCATTTGATATTCTTTCCTATATGATCATTTTTCTTTCCTATATGAAACCAGGCGTTTTTTCAAAGAACTAACTGTGATGTTTTAGTAATAAATTTAAGAATGCATATAAATTGGTAACAAATTACAAGTAATATTTTAAAGTTATAAGTTACTAATACAAGTAAGATTTAAAAAGTATAAGTGAGAAGCATAACTGAGATTTAAAAGTTATTAATTTATTGCTGTAGAATTATAAATGTTTCGTATTTCAAATTTATTTACTTTTCAGTTGGCTTCGATCCCGTGCTTTGTAAGCGATGGTTAAAAATTAAATACTCAATAAATTAGCATTGATTAGCGCTATACCATTAAGCACAAAATTGAAAGGTTTGTAAGGACACAAATTAAAAAAAGTAAAATTTTTATTTATTTGCTTTTTTTCATGATAACTTTACTTTATTAGATTCAGCAAGCTATGCTTTATCAAGAGAAAGATAAATTATACTGGATATGCTATAAATCTTATCCTCATAATCAAGCAATTTCCTGTAACAAAATTTCCATTTAAATAAAAATAAACTTTTTTAAAAATTTTGATTATGGTTGATTTTGTATTATTTAGAGCTTTATCGAAAAACATTTGAAAAGGATAACTAAAATGAAATAAATGAATAGTTTCAGATAGTTTTCAAAATACTAAAATCGGAGGCGTGGCTCTAACATGCCAGATATCATTCTCTAACATGCCAGTGAAGTTGATTTTGCTTGAGATTATTTGATAAAACATTGATAGATGATTAAGAAAGAACATGCAATACACTGCCAGTTAATCTAATTTCGTATTAAAAAGAGCATATATAATCGTATATACCTCGCATGACTGACTGCATCTACAGTTATAAAAACGAAGTCTAGGTACAGTAAAAAGACAATGCTCAACCAGATGAATTGATTACATTGTCACCGAGAGAAAAACCAGGTACGGAGTTGCACGTAAAAAAATAGAGATAGTTGTACAGCACCATCGATTTAATACGAATAAATACCTTGTTCGTATTAGTGTTTAGAGATTGATGCTTAAAACACGTATTTGTTCGTTCATGGTTTCCTACACTGTGAAGTGACGAAATTATCAAGAAATAAAAGCACCCAGCAAGCATAAAATACCTAAACTTTCGATGAACAGTACGCGAGAAAAATAAACGGAATAACTTTTGATCTAATAAGCGGAACTTCGCGTTCTCGGACTTAATCCTAATGTTTCGAGGTAGTGACCTCAAATATATTTATTAATTAGTGCAGACGATATTTTAAGTTACGAAATCAGACACAAAAGCGTACTTTTTATGAATAAACATACTTTTTTTCCCGACGGATGCGGATTTCAGATCGCAAAAATATAGGGGGTAGCGGCAATCAGGGAAGGTCCCAACAGTTTGTTCAGAAGAGCAGCCCAAAGTTTGCACCTCCTAATGTTAATTTTGCTTCTTATTCAATTTTGTGAATTAAATTTTTAAATTAAACTTTAATCTGAATTAAATTAAATTTTGAATTAAATTAAGTTAATTACATTTTTTTTCTCCACACAATTATAAAATCCGTTTATTTAATGATAATTTCACGTAAAAAATTACTTTTTGTGAATATTTATTATTTTTATTATTTTATTTAAAAATAGTCGAAAATTTTTTGAGATTTAAGGTACATAATATTTTACATAATTTTAAGGAATGTAATAAAATTTTTATTTGATTGAAATTGGTTGAATAAATCTTGAGAAATCCAATTTTAAAATAGTCGTATTTTAAAATAATTGCCTTAAAATATCACCTACACTAATTAGTTACCATATTTGAGGTCACCTCTTTGAACGATTAAAAACGATTCCTAGAACTTGAAGATTCGATTAGATCAATAGTAATTCCGTTTTTTATTTTGCACACTGTGCAATGATATAAAACTTCTCCCCTCCTTAAGATTGTTTCGTCATGTTACTGCGTAGAAAATAACTAAGTAAAGGATCTGTGTGTTAAGGATTATTCTCAGCATTAATGGCAATATAGGAGGATTAGGAGGATTTTTAAGAATGTTAATTAAGGAGGATTTTAAAAAATGTAATTCTCTGTTTTCTTCATATTTCGAACTATTTTTGAAATAAATGCGTATATTGTGCTGTTTTTACAAGGTGGAGCTCTAAACGTTCTCTCCTTGTAGTACATGACCCTTTTACTATATCTAGATACCGCTTTTGTAATTCTAGTTGCTATCATTAAAATGTAAGTGGATAGATATGGGCTGTAGTGGGCATTCTGTACAAATACCCTAAAGAATTTAAAATCCGTAAAAAACGAAATGAGTTAGACAAAATAACTTACATATAAATTTAAATTAAATAAAATCAATGATAATGTTATTATATTTCTAAATTATATTTCTAAAAAAATTAAAAAGTTTTAAATGCGTACCTGGTTAATTTTTTAAAATAAATATTCTCCATTGGAATTAAAAAAGGAAAGACGATTAAACTAAAATTAAATGTCTAGTTGAATTCCCACAAAACAATTCAATATAATTCCTGTTTTCAGAAAATCTGTAACAATAATGAAAAGAATCACAACTATAATAAATAATTTATTTAAACTTCCTTAAGTAGAACTTATGAATCATGTATTTACGAGATATACTTAAAAAGAGAGTAAAAGTATAATAAAATAAAATGTATATTTGAATTTATTCACATAATAATTTTACATATCCTTTCTTTACAGGAAATTATTAGTAAGAAACTATGATTATTATTAAATACTATACATATTTAAATGTTTGAAAGTGAAATATCAATTTAATCTTTATTTACGTACAAGGTACCACTAAAAGAGAAATTAAGGTTAAAAAAATAAAATGTTCATTTAAATTTGTACAAAAAAGAGAGTAATATACATTCTATTTACAAGAAATCACTAAAAGTAATGTAAATTTATAACAAAATAAAATGCATTTCGAGATTTCAAAAATAAAATTTCAATGTAACCTTTATTTGTAAGAAATAATTATAGAAAAATGACTATGTAACAAAACAAAATGAAATGGCCATTGTAATGGACGAATGAAATGGCCAAAATGAATGAAATGGACAAAATGAAATGGCCAATGGACGAATGTAACAAAATGAAATGGTCATTTAAATTTTTACGAAATAGAAAGATCAATATAATCTGCATGTAGGAAATGTCACTAGAAAAAAGTACTATAATCATAAAATAAAGTACCTATTTAAATTTGCACAAATTTCAACAGATGAAAATAAAATTGAAATGTATCATTTACCCGCAAAAAAGTTTCTATGAAAGAAGCCGTGACGTAAGAAAATGAAATATATATTTAAATTTCTACAAATACAAATGCAATATAGCCTCAATTATCGAAAATCATTAAATTATCAAGAATCATTTTTTAACTGACTCAACTATCTCATTTTAATCTCTATTTGAAAAATATCACGGTGAAAGAGATTATGTACTGCTGGGAGCAACAAAATAAAGTTTATAGTTACATTTCCTCGAATAAAAGTATACTTACAAGAAATCAAAGAAAAGAAAATGCGAAAATAATAAAATAAGATGCTCTTTCTATTTAGGATATAATCTTTCCATTTAATTAACTATATTAATTATTATTAGTATTATATTAATTACAATTATTAATATAAAAATTATTATAATAATAATTATTATTAATATATTAATTATTATTATATTAGTTATTAATACATTAATTATTATTATATTAATTATTATTAATATATTAATTATATTTTCTCCATTAATTTATTATTTAAAAATACTTTCTCTGCTTGCAAGATAATCCTAAAAAGCGACTTCAACTGAATTAAAAATGAAATATAGAATGAAATGTTCCTAAGGGTTAAATATAATTCATTTTTCAAGACATTTCTGAAAGAAAAATGAAGACTATGATATATTTATTAGGATAACTCGTTTTCTGTTGTTGCAAGCAAAAAAACAAATTCTAATAAATAATTAAAAAAGGCGCATAAATAATTTAAAATATTATAATTGAAAATTATATTCACAATAAAATAAAGCAAAATTGAAATTCAATTGATTAAAGTAACCAATGGTAATTGAGCTAGGTACTCATAAAAAACTGAAATAAATGTCTATTTACAAGAAATCCATAAGAAAGACATTGCTACAATAATAGAATAAAGTAAACTAGATTTTTTTTAAACAAAATTAGCATCAATATGAAAGATATCTTCCTTGATTTACAAGGCATCCCTATAACGAGACTTTCCCCTTTCCGTAAAATTACCACGAGAGGTTTTCGTGGTCTTCCTCTTCATGCAACGCAAATGCGGATTAGTTCCATCAAAAAGTCCTCCACTAAGGTAAATTTCTCCCAATACTTGATCCAGGAGTTCCCTCGTCTTCTGGAATGAGTTCAAAATTACAAGGCTACGTTAATCGTAAACCCAACAAGTTTTCAGTTGAATGTTCAACGACGGTTATAAATTAAAACATAATATAACGAGACTTCGGCTGCACTAAAAAATATGGATAAAAATGTTTTTTATAAAAGTTCCATTTAACTTGTATTAATTTTATTTAATAAGACATTTCTATAAAAAAAACTACAATGTAAAAAAAAAAAACTATTAAAATAATCAACGTGCTTTGGTAAGCAAACAAATTCTGAAAAATAATTTAAAAAGTAGCATACATAATTTAAATCATTGTAATTTAAAATTATATTTATAATATAATAAAATAAAATTTAATCAATCAATGTAACTTGTGGTAATAAATTTTGATACACAGTAAAAGCTCAAATAAGGTCTACATACGAAAAATGATAATAAAAAAAAACTACTATAGTAATAAAATAAAAGGCATTTGAGATTTAACGAATGAAGTATCAATATAAAAGAAAGCTCCTTTTACTTATGAGATATACCTGTAATGAAACTTCAATTAAACTAAAAAAATATAGATTAAAACGTTATTTATATAAGTTCAATTTAACCTATAATTACAAGACATTTCTAAAAGAAAAAATACAATATAATAAAAACTATTAATATAATCAAAGTGTTTTTTTGTTAGCAAACAGATTCTGACAAATACTTTTAAACATTGTAATTGAAAATTTTATTTCTAATAAATAAAATGAAATTAAAATACAACTGATCAAATTGACATGTGGTGACAAAGTTTTAAACTCAGGAAAAGCTCAAATGAAAGTCTGTGTACAAGAAATCAATAAAAAAGAAACTGCGACGATAAAGAATAAATAAAAGACATTTGAATTTTAACAAATAAAGTTTCAATATAAAAGATGTTTCTCTTTATATCGAAGACATCCCTATAACAAGATTTAGACTGAACTTAACAAAAAAATAAAAAATGATTAAAATGTTTTTTTTTCTTAATTTGATTTATTTTTTAAAATTTTATTTTATAAAAGTTCAATTTTAACCAATATTTACAAGACATTTCTAAAGAGAAATACGATGCAATAAAAACTATTAAAATAAACAGCTTGTCCTTCTTTGTAAACAAACAAGTTTTGACAAATAATTTAAAAAGGCACGTAAATACTTTAAAACGTTGTATTTGAAAATTATATTCATAATAAAATAAAATAAAATTAAAATTCAATTAATCAAAGTGACCTATGGTAATAAAGCTCGATACACAGAAAAAACTCAAATTAAAGTCTATTTACAAGAAATAATTAAAAAAAAAAAAGAAAGTGGAACAGATATGCAATAAAGGATGTTTGAACTTTAACAAAGTAGACATTTCAAAAGGGAAAAACACGATATAATAAAAGCTATTAAATAATCAACGCATTTTATTTGTAAACAAACTAATTCTGACAAATATCTTAAGAAGTCACGTGAATAATTTAAAACATTGTAATTGAAATTTATATTCATAATAAGATGAAATAAAATTAAAATTCAATTAATCAAAGTGACCCATGGCAATAAAGCTTAATACTAAGAAAAATCAGCACAATGAAACTAAAACACATTCCCCCTTTTAAAGTTCACTTCAATTAAAATCGAAATTAGAATTCACCTGACTCATTTAATTATGCATTTTAATTTCCTTATATTCTAAGATTAATGAAAACTGAGTATTGTAGCGTGTTTGCTTTTGGGTTTTGGGGAATTTGCATTTGGGTAAGGGGTAATAGATAAAAAAATTAATTTTCATGCTAATTAATTGTTTTCTTGAATTAAGAAAAAAATTAAAATACACAAAAAATCTTTTTTTTTACGCCAACCAATAAATGCTTAAAGTTAATTAAAGTTGTTTTAAAGGTTTAAGTTCAGTATTTTATTTATGATAAACCTTAAAAAATATCTAAGTAATTGATTTTGTAAAAAAAAAAAAGAAAGTTTGATAAAAAATAAAAGCGAGTTGTTTTAAATTAAAAAAAAAGGTATCGTGGCATCAGAATACAGAAAATAGAGGGAGGGGGGAGAGATAATTACCCAAATTTGTCTTCATATAAGATAACAGAAGTGCGTGATAAGCTTTTTCCTTCTTATTTTTGTCCTGCTGTCTTTGGTTTTATGCAATTTAGTAAATTGGTTTTTTATTGAATAAATAATAAACAAATTTGCATATTTTATTTTCAGAAACAGGCAATTAATAGAAAAAATGCCTCTATATATTTAAGATTTTGATAAATCTTGTTTTAAATGCTAATTTAATCTTTCTGATTTTTAAAATTTTTTTAAACATTAAAGCTTAATCATATTATTAGTATATTATTTTTACTTTACTAATCTGTTAATCAATTTATATAGCCTTTCCATATTTTTCATTTAATATCTGATATTATTTTTACCTCTTTTCTTTCTTTTTTTTTCGTTAAAGACTACCGCTGTTATGAATAAAATTTAAATTTCTAGAGAATAAGTTTTACAGCTTTCTTCTCATACTCTTATTCTTTAAAATGTAAATCCACATAAGGTGAAAGGAAAAAGTATTCAAATCTCAAAGTGTTTTGAATTTTTTTAAAAATTTCTTCGCCGTTTGTTTCCTGTCAGACACAGTTTTTAGCGACTTTAAATTTCGTCACCTGAGTACTATTGTCAGTGTCATGTAATTAAATACAAACGAATAAACCAATTGATAAGCCTTTCCTTGGGCTATCAACGCTTCAATTGTTGTTTAAAGTATCTGAGTATATGTTAAATATAATTTTATTACTGTTTAAAGTGTTGGGACAGTAGCTTTCGACCATGTCAACCGTCATTTATGAAAAGGTACTCCACCATAGAATCGAGTTAACATGTCTTATGTACTAGTGAATTGGAATCATGCCGACCGGCCTGTGTAGGGGGCATGGAACTGTCCTTGCATCAGAAAGGTCCTGGGTTCGAATCCCGGGCAAGGCATGGATGTTTCTTTCTCTCTATGTGTGTTCTATACTTTTTATCCTTTGTGTGCGAATGTGACCCGCCCTATAAACGGGTAGTGCTTGTGTGAATGGCGTAGCAGAAGTCGAATTCCTGGCCATAGATGGCACCACTGAAAAACAGGAACAATCACATCCCCACTGCCTAAACAGGCATACGACGAAAAAAAAAATGGAATTACATTAGGGGTAGATACACTACAGTACTCCCCCACCGGAATTATATCTGTGATGGAATTAGATGAGCGGATACCACTAGTTGATTCATTGCCGTTTTGTGAAGCCGGGGGAGCTGTATTAAGATCACCGTACTTTTTGAGTGCTGATAGTGAGAACTGTATTAAGTTCACGATCGTGGTCGCTCCTGTGTTGGCTTTTAGCTATCGAGTGTATACGTTGTATGGTGTGTGTGATCGAGACTGAGAAGCATCAGAGTGAGGAGGACAGTGTCGCAGTCAGAAGCAGCAAGTCAGTTGTTCAATGTGGATCTTTAATCGAAGTAGGCGTATTCAGATCGAAGTGGGCGTTACTGTCAAGGTAGGCGTGTTCACATCACGTCTGAAGGTCACCAATGAGGGAAGTGAGTTGTTATCGACCATGTCAACCGTCGTCTATGAAAAGGTATCCCTTCATAGATTCATTTCATTTATTAACAGAAAATTGGGTACCTGGGCCGCGCAGCGGCCCCTATCCCATACATCATGAATTAAAAACATTGTGTGAAAACATTTTGATTTTGCCACATTATGGTATCCCTTCATAGAGACGAGTCAACATGTCTTATATACTAGTGAATTGGAATCACATTAGTGGTAGATACACTACAAAAGTATATGAATTATGGTTTGATTAATTTGTAAGGTTTGCTTTATTATCTCATTACATTTTAAAATTAAAATTGATTATTCTTTTGCCCTAATTTCTCTTTTTAGTAATCTTGGTGGGGCTGCAACAAGTTAGTTTACTAATGAATTGAAAAACTATCAACTGCAAATTTTATCTGCATTTTGTTAGTTACCTTATAGCAGATTTTGTTTAACACACTTTCAAGGAATATTGTTTTTTGAAATTATTAAAAAAGAAACGGTAGAGAAACAACAATTTAAATTTGATCAGAGTATAATAGACATTGCCGAATAATATTTTCCCTTACTATAGTTACAATGTTAGTTAGAATGTGTTAATATTGTAAGTAACAATGCCTATAATATGATACTATTGTGTTTATATTAGAATATGATTTTACCAATTTTATTCTAAAAAAAGTACAAAACTTTTGTTGAGAGATTTTATTTTGTTTACATTTAACATTTGTTTAATTTGTTTACAGCTGCATTTGATACAATTGTTTTAGAATGCTTGCAAAGAAAATTATTGTCATTAGAAAATTTTCGCAGTTTACTGCAGAACAAAATATTTACAACAGTTTATTAAAAATCATTAGAGTTCGAATTTTATCATAAAGTAATAGTATTTTAATTGTTTATAACTTCAATATCATAAGTACTGTTTTATGATTATTTGAAATGATATATTTAAAACTTTTGTTTCTACGTAAACTATTGCAATATTTGTGCAATTCTTAAAAAGCTACACAGAATTAATTTTTTTATGAAATGTTTCGTAAGCTTATATGGTTATTATTAAGGCTAAATTTCTTTGAGGTACTCGAAAGCTATACCTCGTGCTCGTTTCGCTCATTAAACCCTCTTGATTGCTTCTCATTAATTATTGCTTTCATTTCTTAAAAGTCCATGTTTAAAAACAAAAAAAAACATTAAAATAAAAGTCAATTTGTTAAAAAATACATAATAATTATAATTTTATGTTAGAAAATTTTGTTATTATGCTTATGTGGCAAAATGAACAATTACCTGAAATTAAAATAAAATAGTCAACAGAAAAAAATCAACTTAAGAATGCAGAATATGGGGCCTTATAATGCGAAATATTTTTTGTTAACTTTAAATAGCAATAATTTTGTGTCATTACAATAGCTCAGATTAAAAGGGGTTTTAATCTCTCTTGAATTAAACTTTTTACTCTGAGAAAAAAGCATGGTCAAAAAGTAAAATTTTACCATGTTTCTGGCTCTATGAGAACACCAAAAAGCTCAATAATTTTTTCCGGAGCACTTTGGCTAGATTAAGAATAAAATATGGTTTTACAATATGCGATAAAATTTGGTAAATGTAATACGTTACCATGCAGTGCGGTAATTTTTCTAAATTTTTTCCCCCTGGTATATTGTAATAAAATTTCACTACAAATGTTAATATTTATATCTGGCAACATCTAATCTCTTTCCCTATTCTTCTGTTACTTTCGACATCAGTTTAAGCGCGATCTTATAAAATTAAGATCTCAAGAAAGATTATTAAACTTTTCTTACATAACGGATAAATAATCATTATTTATTAGCTGTAAAAATTATCGCCAAAAAACATTTAAAATTGTAATTTTTTTCTGGAAAAAATTAGAATACTTCGAGAAAACTCTTATTGAGTTCTTAAGTAAAAACTGCTCTTTCAGTACGTCAGCAAGATAGTTGAATTTCATAGGCTTTAGAGTGTCCCACTTGGTATTTTTTTTACAATAGATTGAATAGTTAATAATTTTCGCACTAACTATTAAATGTTAATTTTTTTCACACCATCATACTTCCTGTACATTTTTCTACACCTCTTCATAATTCCAAGTTTCTAAGCCTTTTAGCTTTTATGCAGGAAAGCATAATGCAGCGTAAACAAAACGAAATCCCCAAAGCAGCAGCGGAGTTCTCCATTATTTTTTTGGTACGTAAAGCAAACGATTATTGGCTCAATATTTCTTATTTATTACCTTTTTTACAGCAAAATGAACAGTTAATAATTCTCGAACTAATTATCTAGCGATAATTTTTACTCACCATTATACTCCCAGAAAAATTTCTACACCCTTCATAATTCCAAGTTTCTAAGCCTTTTAGTTTTTGTGCAAGAAAGCATAATGTAACGTAAACAAACCCCTCCCCCACCCAAAAAAAAGCTTTGGAGTTCTCCATTTTTTTTTTTGATATAGAAAGCAAACGATTATTGTTTCAATATTTCTTATTTTATTACACATATTAATCGAAAATTATTCTGCATAAAAATTACTAATGTACCTCCGAGTTTGTAATGACTATTGTAATTACTCCGTAATCAAAAACTCATTTATTTAAATCCCAAAAAAATAGTTTATTACATTTATCCAAATAAATAATACTGAATTACTATTTGTATATTTTAAATTTTTTAAAGAGATAAGACTAGCAGATTTCAGTTTTAAAGGGATGAATATTTTATTATTGCATATTAATCGAAAATTATTCTGTATCATAATTACTAATGCACCTCAGATTTTGCAATGATTATTGTAATTACTCCGTAATCAAAATTCCATTTATTTGAATTACAAACAATAGTTTATTAAATTTATCCAAATAAATAATACTGAATTACTATTTGCATATTTTAAAATTCTTAAAGAGATAAGACTAGCAGATTTCAGTTTTAAAAGGATGAATATTTTATTATTATATATTAAACGATGAATTAACCTTCCTCTCTCGATTATAATTTATAAGGCTTGTCTTCATTTTCTCAACAATTCCCAACGGCAATTTGTTTCCAAAAGATAAAATTAAAGAAGTGTATTTAGTTTATAGTCAAACATTTCCGAATCTCGGAATCTAATTATTTCTTTGTTTATGTGTAATGAGATCTTATTCACATAGTATAGTAGAACTAATACAATATTTAATGAGTTGTATTATAAACGTCTTACAAAACTTTCGTACTTCGTACATTTCCTCTTGAAAATTTAATTTTGTAATGCAATTTCAAAGATGATGTTTCTTACTTTATAAAATATTTAAATTTTATTTAATAATTATATGAATTGATGTGATTAGTTTGTCTCTTTAATTGTATATTTCAACTGAGTTATTATTAAAAGTTTATTAATTTTTTGAGAAGCAAAAATTGTTAAATTACAAAGAGAGACAAATTTGTTTAAAATTACCGTACTGTATGGTAATGACATTAGAAAAAAACTAGCAAAAACTAGAAAAAAATTAGTAAAATAAAGTAAAAAACACCCTAAATCTGGTTAATAAAACCAAAATATACGTTATACATTTGGTAATTATACGTTTGGTAATTTTCCGATCCGATTTGATAATTTTTCTGAATATGGCAACTGTGTACCGGAAACTCTGGTTGCTGGTTTTGTTTCATGCTGCCATATATTTACTAAAAAAGTACAAAACTGAAAAACTGATTTTACCGAGTAAATAGTTTTTATGCTATGCTCTATGGCAGTGGTGCGCAAACTTTTTTTGACCGCGACCCCTTTTGTAGAGAGAAAATTTTTGGCGACCCCTAGAGATAAATGCTCACAAATACGATGTATATTTCGAGCATTTCTTTCGTTTCATCGAATAAAAACATCATCATATTTGACTCATATTAATTTTATTTATAATTTTAAGAAAATACTTTTTGTATAACACAAAAATCAGTAAATTGCCTTTTAATGAGATGTATGTGGCTGCAAGTTTCTAATTATCTCATCGATGTTTGGATGTATGTTGCTAATTGCAATTCGCATATCATCTTCAGG
>NC_092211.1:28749036-28777645 GCF_043381705.1 Parasteatoda tepidariorum | reverse complement strand
AGAAGAAATTATATGTACACTGTATGGTATGCAGCATGCAGGGATAATGCATTTCATAAAAATAAGGCGACCCCCAAAAAACTTCTGGCGACCCCCACAGGGGTCGCGACCCCTAGTTTGCGCACCACTGCTCTATGGTATCAGGGTAAAATTACCAAATCTGGCCACTTTTACTATGTGTTATCACTTATTTTGAAGCCATATTTTATTCCTAATTTTACAAAAAGAATTATCAAAGCAATTCAGTAAAAAATATTGAGCTTTTTGGAGCTCCCATAGATCCAGAAACATGGTAAATTTTACCATATTCTGGTAGTTTTAATAGTATTTTTTTCTCAGTGTAGAAAAGACTGCACTATCTACAATCGTTATTTAGATCTTTTCATATCCTAATCAATTATGTTGAGCAGCAATGGCTCAGGGATTAGAGCGTTCGTCTTCCAATGAGGTGAACCGGGTTCGAATCCCAGCGATGGCTGGTCAATACGAATCCGCATCCTGCTTGCACCGACCACAGTACTGACGTAAAATATTCTCAGTAGAATACGGATCATGGGTTAAAGTCCCTTTGCCTTCAGGCTAAACGTGAGAGTTGTTTTCCTCTCCATGTAACGCAAATGCGAGTTAGTTCCATCAAAAAGTCCTCCACTAAGGCAAATTTCTCCCAATGCTTGATCCAGGAGTTCCCTTGTCTTCTGGTCTGGGTTCAAAATTACAAGGCTACGGAGTTGAACATTAGTAGTCGTAAACCCAAAATTGGGTCGGCCGTTCAACGATGGTTATAAAATCAATTATGTTAATCATTATGTTGCACTATGATACTTTTGATAAAATTGGTATATTTCAACAATTAGATATATCTATTTCTTCAATTTGTTGAAATGCCTGCCTGAAATATTTATCAAGAAATGATTTCGTTTAAAACAAAAAAGAGCATGAATTTTGAGTATTTATTTCCCACAGCGAATCTAATTTTTCAGTAGCTTTCTAAAATGTTTAGCTGGATGAGGACAGGTATGATTCTTATTGTATTATGCTGTGTAAAAGATACTCTTTTTCAAAACTCACCATCTCTTACAAAGAAATAAGCTGTTTTTGTGATATTTTTGAGGTTGACAGATGTAAAAAAAATTACTTGAGGTAGAAAAGGAGGTTATGTTTTGCACCAAAAATTCTCATTAATAAACCTCTATTTCAACCTCATCTCATTTACACCTCACAAAATCAACCTCATATGTAACTCAGAAATAATTTTAGTTTAGATCGGGTGAAATTATTCACACCTCAAATATACGTATTTGCTGAAAGTGCAGACAAAATAATCCTCCTATGCTGATTGCTCAAAGTAGATTTCCATCAACCTCAAAACAACCTCAATTGTGAGTAAAACAACTTCATACCCCTTGATTATACATCTTGGAAGGTTGATCCTTTAAGGTTGTTTTTGAAATCAACTTCGAATAATCCTCAAATCAACTTTGACACCTCAAAACAATCTCAAATAATCCTTTAAAGTACCTAAATTTCTGTAAGGGATTTTTCATTAAACGTTTTACCACTCAACTTAAATTAAATGTTTTCTTGCACTTATATCATTAAAATAATTTCATTCCCTAAAATTAAAATAATTTCATATTAGTTTTGACACCTCAAAACAATCTCAAATAAACCTTAAAAGTAACTAAATTTCTGTAAGGGACTTCTTATAATACGCTTTAACACTCAAATTATGTGTTTTCTTGCATTTCTATCATTAAAATAATTTCATTGCCTTAAATTAAAGTAATTTCATATAAATTTTGACACCTCAAAATAATCTCAAATAAATCTTAAAAGTACCTAGATTTCTGTAAGGGATTTTTCATAATGTGTATTACCACTCAACTTAAATGACATGTTTTCTTGTATTTCTGTCATTAAAATAATTTCATTTACCAAATTAAACAACCCAATGGCATTTATGAGACTTTATGCATAATATGTTACGAAATCTTAAAGAAATTGTGAATAATGATAGGAATATCCCGTCAAGCTTGCACTTTTTAACTGCTCAAAAGAGTCACGTGACTGATAAAATTTACCATCTTTCAATATCAATGATCGTTTATACAAGGAACCATTATGATCCTGATTCCACTACAAAACTGATTTCAGCAACAAAATAAAGCGGTATGAAATGCCCCGAAGAGCAGCTGGTTGCTGAACACAGCACAAATTTATTTTTGCTTGAAAATGGGTAAAACTGCAATTGCACAAATCTTTCTCCATTTCGTTCCACCCGATCAATGATAGAGAAACTTTGACTTTTTTTGGCAAGTATAAAAAATAATAATAAATGTTTCAAAAGTAGTGAGATTTATGTGACGTAAGCGATTTATTACATTTTCTTGTAGAAAAACTTTTTCTTTAACGTTGATATGCCAGTCAATTTTCTTTTTTTTTTCTATTGAGAACTTGTATCGACTGATTCGTATATTTAAAACGAAAAGTAAAATAGTACATACGTGGTTGCAAGATTGAAGTATGCGTGGATTTTAAGTTCTCTTTTAAGTATGCCTGTTGTAAGATAAATACAATAAATACATAAAAGTTTTAATGAAAAAAACTTTTTTCTAAGAAACAGATTCAAAACTCTCCTACTAAATCTATCGTTTTCTTTTTCCTTTTTTTAATCGAATTTGTGAAAATATCTTTAATCGTTTGGTTATTTCAATTCTGTAAAATGCTTGGATATTTTTTCTATAAAGAATGTCGAATGTTAATGAAATTAAAGAGTGTACATTTACGATATCATTTAACTATTTTAACTTTTCTTCAATTTTTCTTGTTCTTAAATTTATTTCCATGCTGAATATAATATATAAAGCGTTTAGCTAACACGATTATTGTTTTAATTTAATCGAAGAATAAATATGTATTAGAAATGTTCATTGCAATTGCTTCATAAAGGCTTTTCGAGAAATTATCAATATAAATTCTTTTTTCTCTGCCTATCATCGAATTCATAAAAGAACAGAACTAAAAGTAACAAGCAGAAGTGGGCAAAAATAAGGCAAAGACACGAAATAATCTTCCGCAGAAAATAATCGTTTTCTTTCAGTTTGTCGGAGAAAATTGTGATGACGTAGCGGATCGTCCTTAAATGTCATTAGTTCATTAAGAGCACACATGAATGCTTCATTTAGCGTTAACTTTAAATATCTCGCTCACACAGATTTCGGAGTTGTTTAACGCTAAATTTAGAGAGGAATTACAAAACAATTATAATACTGTAAACAAAAAATTCTTTTTGATAAATTTCCGTTTTGAAGTCGGTTAGGAAATTGCCGTCGGGCTAAATGCGGGAGGTTTTCGAGAATTTTCTCTCCATGTAACGCAAATGTAGGTTATTGTTATTAAAAAAAAACTAAACTCAGTGGCGTGACAGCCCATAGAGGGCCAAGGCCTACTGTGCCCATCTCAGTTTTCTTGACCTTGGGCTCTGGAGTGCAGGAGCAGATGTTTGGTGGTCAGCCGATCTCGGAACCCCCATTGTTTAGTTCCCAAGCATGCTTGGTACTCATTTATCGACCCACTGAAGGGACGAAAGGCTGAGTCAACCTTGTCCGGTCCGAGGATTGAACCCAGGACCTGTGACACGGGAGCACGAAGCGCTACCACTCAGCCACAGGGCGTCTTATTGTTACTAAAAGGTTGCCAATTTCATCGCAATGCTTAACATAATATCATTCTTGTCTTCTGGATTCGGTTCAAAACACAAGGTTGTGTTGAATAACAAAGAGCCCTACAACTGTTAAACAAATAGGCTCTCCAACACTGATAATAAATAACTTTTTATAAGCACCAAACCAATATTTACTACCGTTATGTCAGATTTTGATGTTCACTCAAATGTAATAAATTTCGTTTTAGTGTTTAATCTTAAAGTTCACTTGTCTTTTGGGAAGGATTCAAAATCATAATGTTGCAGAGTTGAATAACAAAGAGCCATATGAATTTGCCGTCTAACATGGATAAAATATAATCTTTTATAGGCACTAATAAGCTATACTATAACGTAATGATTAAACTAGTATTTATTAAGCTGCCTTCCTTAGCAACTGTTAAATCAAGATGTTCACAAGGGGTTTTCCGCGTTCTGGAACCTTCCTTGCCTTAACCTTTCCTGATTAACCAATTAATCAAAGACTCCCTTGGGGAAACTCCCTCCTCCAGCATTCCAGAGTTGTGAGAGACAGAGTATGGAGACAATGCTCTTGGGGGTATCGCAGAGAGTATTCCTCCCCCCAAGGAACGCGTTTAACTAAACCGCAACCTCTTCTGTCGAAATCGCAACCGCAAACTAAGTTAACAAAGGGGTGGGAGCATCAGGAGCAATTCTTGGCATTGTTTTGGGATTGGAGGGATCAAAGGATGTTAGTGGTTGTTGTTGTTGCTATTTCTTTTAAAAATGAAGCTGAAAAGGAAATTGGAACTTCTTTTGAAAGGAAATGCTTAGATATTTTTAAATGAATTGGTATGATAATAAAAAAGATCTGAAATGAAAATAGTAAGTTCTTTTATATGGTAATGAATGGTTAACTGAGTATAAACAATAACAAGATTCTATAACCGGAATGGAATCTGGGAAGATTCTAAAGTATCCCTCTTCTTGTATTATGTGTTAACAGGCTTGATATTCTAGGAAATTATATTAATAAATTTGCATTAAAATTCACACATAATTTGGCCAGTCATAAGATTTTTGCGTATTTTATAAGTTCTAGAAGGTCTTGAGTCCTAAACTTGAATGAAAGAAATTAATATCATGACATAAATATACGTGTAATGGTTGCTACATTTACCTGAATTCAAATTATCCATACTTTTTTTAATTTTTTTTATAGGATTTTTATATTGACGCCACTCTAAGAAATTTCCGTAAAACTAGAAAGTTAATGATTAATTTATATAGCCAGTCTCACGCTAAGATTGCTCGAATTCTCGTAATTAACGAATTTCAGTAAAATTAGTAGCACAGTTACTATACGTAATGTTTTTAACTCAAATTGGGGATATACACCCTTTTGGTAGAAAAATCAAACAATGGACACTAAATTCCATGGTTTAAACTCGGTCGACACTAGGAAAATCTCATTTTCTCTCTCTACATTGATGAACGCTGGTAACAAACACGGAGCTCTCTCACTCCTCGTCAGATTTCACCTCGTTCAGTTCGATCTGACAGACAAATCGTTGAAAGTGACTTTTGCGATCATAACGTTAATTTACAGTCTGTGGTTATATAATTTACGAGAAATACGGACAGATCTGTAGTTTTATTGTCCCGATTGCTTTACAGACACATATTTATTAATATTGGAACATGAATTGCCGGTCATTGACCGTAATCTAGATGGAATTTCTTAGAGTTTCAGATATTCTCTGACAAATAAATCGTTGAAAATGACTTTTGCGAGCAAAACGCTAATTTACAGTCTGTAGCTATATACTTTACGAGAAAAAATTTACGAACAGACCTGTAGTTTTATTGTTCTGATAGCTTTACAGACACATATTTATTAATACTGGAGCATGAATTGCCGGTCATTGACCGCAATCTAGATGGTATTTTTTAGTGTTTCAGATACTCTCACTATGTTTTGTACTGGACGTCATTGTAAATAAATAAAAAATATGAGTTTATGACAATTACTTTAACTGCTATTTTATGTTAATTGTTGTTTTTCCCATTGGTTTTTAGTGACTTTACAGAGTCCAGCAAACATATATTTAACAGTAGTAAAAATAATTAAATTCAAAATATTATTAGCACACTTCAATATATATGCGTGTAAAAGTAGTTATACATGAAATGCAGATGCAGAAATTGGGATGTTATGCTGATGCCCAGTATTATGAAAATTATTATCTTATTATAAATTTATAATTCTGTATCCAAAAAGAAAACCATATACGGAGAAAAAAATTCTGGTAAATATCCGTACTGTATGGTAACATCACTTATGGTAAAGAAACAACATAGTTCTGGTTAAAAAAACCGAAATATACTTTATTTAAACCAGTAATTCAGTAATTTTTCCATTCGTTCACATCGTAACTGGCAATTCTGGTTTTCAATTTACCGGCAATTCCGGTTTTCAAAAATATTACCTCGTATTTACTAAAAAATACAAAACTGGAAAGTAAATTTAACCGAATAAATATATTTTTACCCCATGCTCTAAGGGTATCATGACAAAATTACCATGTTTTACCACATTTATTAAATTTTATTACATATTTTAAGATTTATATTTTATTGTTACTTTTACCAAAAACATTTCGAAAAGGGTTCGGGAAGAATAATATATTATTTCAGAGTTTCTATAGAGCCATAACAGAGGTAAATTTTACTATATTCTGATACTCTTGACTATACTTTTTTCTCAGTATAAATAACTGTTTTATTTGTAGAAACTTTACAAATAAAAGAAATGTATATTAAAACATGCTCTTGTATATGTATGTATATTAAAATGCATATTGAAAATAAATCATAGAACCAGAAAGGTATATTAAAAATAAATCAAAACTTAGTAATTTCAACATACTATTATTTCTCAAGGAAAATTTTTTTCTTTATTCTTTTGAAGTCGATAAAATTATTCACTGAAGCTATTAAGTGGGTCTGATTGTTCCGTTATTTATTTAATTATCAAAAAAACATCTTCTAAAAATTTGAATTTAGCAATAATGTTTAATTTTATTTCTGTATTTTATTTTTCCCTTTTAACTAAGACTAAACCTTGGTGATTATTAAACTTATGAATCACTTTAAGGTTTAGAAAATAAATTTTTAACCAAACATAAAAGTTTAGAACTTATTTAAATTAAAAAACATACCAAAGCATACTTAAGTAGCAAGTAACGTTGGAAAATCGGATGTTACATATTTATCAAAAAAAAAAAATTAATATTCTAAAACTATTTAATACTTCTTTTTAAAAACTTTATGACAAAAAAGGCTTTTATTTAAAAAATTTCAAGGAAATTTACAAATTTGTATCTAACAAATTAAAAAATCAAAATTAAGTTCGAGAACTTTTATTTGTTACAAGTGATATGAATACATCAACGCGACGTTCAACGCCGTCTTCTCTTACCACAATTGGTCGACTAATTTAATTTCTTCAACCAAACTTTAAAAAGAGGAAAAAGCCTGCGAAAATTTTTCTCATTTAACAGCTGCTGCCAAAGAAGCGGAAGACTTTTGGCTCTTAGACTAGGAAAAAAATAAAAAAATAATGAGAATAGGTTCATATTCTCGACCACATACACCTTCCACAACACAAACACAAATCAAAATCGATAGTTTTAATGTTTATTGTTCGAAATCTAGCAAGGGAGAAAACATCTGAATGAAAAATAAAGTAAAGAAAGTACAAAAAAATAAGATGCTGGTGGTTGAAGTTAAAGTTGAAGTGAAGAGATTTTCTTGACACTTGAGATAGATAGGTGTTGAAGAGTCCAAAGGAAAACTCAGCCAACGAAGAAACAGCCGGAGATATTTTGCATTATTTTGAAAGTATAATGAACATATTTTGGTCTTGTGGGAGAAGAAGTAAACGCCTTGCATATTGATGAAGTGGAGGACCATTTAAAAAGAAGGGACTGGTAAATGGCAAAAGCACTTGTTTTGTTCATATTTAAGGTTCCTTTCCATTCCAAAAGCTAGATTCAATGTCCCCCTGGGATTCGAATTGGAACGTTCGGCATGGTTGTGCATGACAACATTCGTAACGTTAATCAATCGGTATTCAAATGACTTCTAATCAATAATTTGCATTTGTGTGGGAAAAAAAGGCAAGGGGGAATTATAAGGCAAAACGTCGCAAGGGGTGACAATGATGTCTTTTTGAACCCAAGTATAAATGCTTTTATTATCATTGCTCTTTTGCGGATGCTTCAGCCCTCCACGACTTCGGAATTCATAATGAGCTTTTTTTTTTACATTGACGAAGCTTTTCATGTATAAAAAGTTGTTATCCAAAGAGTAGTTTTTTTTAAATTTGGGAATAAATAAACGCGAAGAATTTGTTTAGCTAGGTTATTTTGATTATGAATTGAATTATCGTTAAATTTAACTTACAGTAGCTTTTGGATAATGGAATCATGAAGTTAGCTTATTTGGACATAAAACAAAAGGAAATTTTATAACAATAAGCAGTTAACCAGCAAACTATATGTTCCAGACGCAAGTGCGTGAACGCAGGTGCAGTGATTATTTCTTATATTATTTCCTACATTATTATTTCGTTGGCAACATATTTTATATATTTTTTTGTGTACACTTGTGATAGTAAAAGAGTTTGTTCTATGAGATACTAGTTTTAGTGTTGATTATAATTGGAAAACATTTACGTTTATAACCAACACATTTTGGTGCCGGATGGTGGGAGCGTTTGATCGGACTAACAGAAGGATGTTTGCGAAAATGCCTTGGTCGAACCTTGTTAGATGAAGAAAGTCTTTCTACAGCATTAATTAGTGTTGAAGCTGCATTAAATAGTCGACCGTTAGTTTATGAACAAGGAAATGATGATCCTGAAGAAACATTATCACCATCCCATTTTCTTACCGGTAAAAGACTTACAACCATACCTTCACAACCTGCAGCATGTAGTAGAAATCTGACAAAATTGTACAAGCAACAACAGGATTTATTAGACGCATTTTGGAAGAAATGGTCTAAGGACTGTTTATTGCAATTAAGATCTTTCCACCAAGTTCGCAACATTCAAAAATCATCTCATGTTCGTGTTGGAGACATAGTATTACTTCACGAAGATGTAAGACCACGACATACGTGGAAAAGAGCATTGGTAACCTGACTAATTAAAGGACGCGATGGAAAAGTCCGCACTTGTACTTTACGTTCTGATGGCCAGGAAATCTCTCGATCTGTTCAACTGATCATTCCTCTTGAGGTTGATCAGGGTGGGGAGGATGTTCCAGACGCAAGTGCGTGAACGCAGGTGCAGTGATTATTTCTTATATTATTTCCTACATTATTATTTTGTTGGCAACATATTTTATATGTTTTTTTTGTGTACACTTGTGATAGTAAAAGAGTTTGTTCTATGAGATACTTGTTTTAGTGTTGATTATAATTAGAAAACATTTGCGCTTATAACTAACACACAATGTAAGGATGATTTTAATGCTATCAACAACCTTTATCAGTAAATTATTGTTAAATTACTATGAATTGAATTCTTTTTAAATTTTATTTAGAGTAATTTTTGGTTAATACAATTATGAAATTGACTGATTTGGACATAAAAAAAAGAAAACTTAACTGCAGTAAACATTTACCCAAATAGCAGTTTAAGGCTGATTTTAATATCAGCAACAACCTTTATCACAAAGCCCAACAGGGACTATAAATGTGTAGCAAATATGCAAGCTTGGCATAATGTTAATTTAACATTGCTAGTTAACGTGCTATGAGGTTCGTATTAAGCTTGCTTTAACACTCCTTTACAAAACAAGGCTAGAAAAACCTTCTGAAATCGAGGATGAATTACCATCGTTAATCTAGAGCAGAAAGCGTTTTCAAACAGTGGATAAATATATCTTCTCATGGTTTATTTTGAATATGAGCAAGCGTAAATAAACAAGGTTTATTCAAGCGGGTTTTTATATACCTTCTTTAACACCTTATAAGTGAAAGTTGGCCTGATCATTAAGTTTTTATCCCAAACAAAATATTACATTTGTGAGTCTGGACGAAACTACATAGAATGGAAAAAAAGCATAAACAAGATTTACAGTAAAAGTTAAATGATGAGATTTTTAGGAAAGTGTTTTTTTAATGTCTTTATTGAATCTTTGAGGAAACACGCTTTGTATACAAATATTTCTATTAAGCTTACAAAAAGGATTAGTTAGTCCACCTTTCTATGCCAACCAGACAAAAATGAAAATACAACGTTTGCCGTAAGGTTACTTGCTATCAGGGTTACATTTGCCATTATCAGTATATTTTATTAATGTATTAAGATTACATTATTTCATGTACTATGTTTATTTTTTAAAATTATTTTTTTAAATATTAAAAGAATGAGATTTTCTTTAAAAAGAAATATTTCATTTGGATAATAAAAATAAGTAAATTAATCAAAGATCAATAAATTTAAATATCAAAAATAAATTTTAATAAAGTCGTAAAAAGTACATATTTTGTTAGGAATGCATGAAACAATCTCAAGCAATTGGTTCAAAATGAAATATATCATTTTTATACGACTTCACTTAATTTTTGTTGGCAATTTTTCCATTACTTAATCTCTTAGAGCTTTGAATTTTTGAATAGATGTTTATAATATGCGATACAATATTTTAATGATGATGGAATATTTTAATGATGATACAATATTTTAATGATGATACAATATTTTATTAATGTTATGTACATTAAGAAAAATAAAATTTAAAACGAGATAACAATACAACATTTTAGTATTTCAGAACGTAAGCTCCCTTTTTTAAAACCTAAAACTTACATGGATTTAGAAATAAACATGCACAAAGGATATTAACATGCGTATATAGTAATAATATAATATATGCAAATACGTCAGAACTGCAATGACAATTACATAATAAAATATCGTTGAGTTTTTTTAAAATTCCAGCAAAAGTCTACCGTACGTTCCATTTTTTAAAAACTTAATTTAGCTTCCAGCAGTAATTTAGTAATAGAGTATCGAATGTTTTCCGTAATAGTCTACGTCTATAACTAGAATCAATACTTGAAAAATGAACAAAAACATTAAAATTAGTCTGAAAACTTTCTGTTGACTTTTTTTACAGGCAATTCCATAAAAGTTTTATTTTGTTATTTACGGTATTGTTCAAAAAAATGTAGTTGATTTCTATACAGTAGAAAACTGTGTTAAAAAAAAGAACTATTTGCGAGCAACTTGATGATTCAGAATGATTTCAGATAAAAGGGAATAAAAACCATAAGTGAAGTAAGCATACAAATGTTGCATTAAATAAATTGTGCTTTTGATTTGTTCAAGATTTACTCTAAACATTTGATTAAATGATGAGCAATTGAATGGAGAAAACGTCATTTCGTTTCTTTACTGTTTTATTTTGAGAACCATCAATGTTTGGCATCCACAAAGAAAAGATAGAAGAGTTTCTGTCTAAAGAATAATTTCTAAAGCTCAAAAAGAAAGGAGTTGAATCCATTTGTTTAGCAGTTTAAGCAACGGTGTATTTTAACAATTTGCAGTGAAACAAACTTACCACTTTTCTTTCATTCCTGAATCTTTCCTTATGAAGTGCACAGATTTTCTTCTTAATGATTCAAAACAAACAATGGAAAACCCGGGAAAACTTTTGCCCGAACCCCAAACTAACAGGAGCAAACAGCCATCAGGAAACAAACCAGTTTTAGCAATTATTTGAATTCTCCCTTTTACAGTTCAGTGCAGAATTAAACGAAGGAAAGGCTTGAAAGACGGAAATCGATTATGTGTACCTGACAGCATCCCCCCTTTTCTTACCCTTTTACCCCCCTGAACTTGGGTAAACGATTGGAAAAAGGGGGTAGAGGAGAGGTAGATGCAAGAAGTGTCATTTGCATAAAATCAGGCCTCCCATGCTTCATTAAACGTCGTCCCACAAGTGAGTAAAATATATGTAAAAAAAAATTGAAAATGGTAAAAGAGAACAATTTTTAATGTATTCATAAAACTAGTGGAAAATATTTTGCGAGATAGGCCAAGTTTTTTTTCTTCTTGGGTTTCTGGTTTCTTACACTGTCATCCCCAACTAAAAGGATGAAACGAAGTAAAGAATTATTCTCAGTGATTTTGTACTGATCAAGAAATCATCTCTGTCATGTGAATATTTAATTTATGCAATAGAATAAATGAGGTAGAAAGATATATTTGCCTAATTTTAATTTGTGAAATATTTGCGGGTAATAATTTTTAAAAATTTTTTTTATTGCATTTGGAGAGTTACTGAAATTTTAATTTGTACGAATGGTTAATATACGAGTATAGCCACATGTTTTTACTACAAAATACACTTTTGCATAGCATATTTTAGTTATTTTGTACGCATGGTTACAAAATAGCTAAGTAATACGTAACATTTTTGTATTTTACATTACCATATTTTAGTTACTTTGTACATATTTTTAATATACGAGTATAGCCGTAGGTTTTTCTGAAAAATACATTTTTGTATTTCACATTATAGTTTAGTTATTTTCTCCGTATGGTAAACAAACGAGTATAGCCACAGCTTTTTACTGCAAAGTACATTTTTGTATTTCACATTAGTATATTTTATTTATTTTGCATATATGGATATTATTACGAGTGCCGCCACACGTTTTTACTGTAAAATACATTTTTGTATTTCACATTAATATATTTTAGTTATTTTGCAGTTAGTTATTTTACATTAGTATATTAGTATTACATTATATTTATTAATTTAGTTATTTTACATTAGTTTATTTTATTTATTTTGCATGCAGGGATATTATTACGAGTACAGCCACACGTTTTTTATTTACCCTAATGCAGTATTTTTTTTAATAACAGTTAAGCTACTGATTTAGTTCTGGCTTGCCAGGCATTTGTACATTTATTAAAGCATATTTTTTTGTAAGTTTAAATAGTGGTAAATGTTAACTTACAGTTTACATAGGAAAAATACCCACCGACGAAAAACAAAGTTAACAAATCTTTACTGAACTGTTAAAATTACTGACTTTTGCTTAAAATTACCAAATTTTGCCAAGTTTACTACCAAAGAGCATGGTATTAAAAACCATATTGTATTGATAATTTTATTAAAAAGACATAACCAAAACGGTTTTGTAAAGATTACCTGGTTTTTTGGTGCTCCAATAGAACTAAAAACACGGTTAATTTAACCATATGCTGGTACTTTTGATCATTTTTTTTCTCGATGCAGTTAAAAACTATTTTCAATTGTTTATTTTTGGAAGTACTAGACTGAAAACAAAGTAAATACAAACAAATCAACAGGGTTAATTATGAAATTCTAAAATAAGGTTAATTTTAATATTCTACATACATATTAAAAAAATGATAGCTTGGAAATTATGAATTAACTTTGTCAAAACTCTAATTTCTTAAACAATGCATCTAAAAATATATAGAAAATTTTAAGTCCATACTTGTTTAAAAAAATGCATTTTAATACACCAATCTATAAAGTTCCTAGAATGAAAAATATTTTTATACTTAAAAGTATAATTTTAAAGCGAAATTGAAAGCTTCCTTATTTTGGTAAATCCGGATGAAAAATAAAAGTACCAAAATGTTGTTATAACTAAGCCGATTTATCGCAGATGCAGAGAATTTCATATTTTATTTTAGGAAAATGAAAAAATTCCCTAGAAGAGAATATTTCTCGAGTTTAATTTAACAGTAGCACTGTCGGGATGCGCTTTTGAGGAGCAATTAATTTTTAATGCAGATAAAATAGGTTGTTCTCATTAAACTCATCACCTCAGTTTCAAGTAAATTTTGAGAATAAGATTTTTAACAAGTTTTAATTTTTTTGTGTAATATAGTAAGAAATTTATCGGATAAGGGAGTAAAATTAATAACTTTAGAGATTAATAACTTAAAAATTAATAACTCTTTTTTTATCTTGATTAAAAGAGTTAATTAATTATGTTTATATTAAAAGTCACAGAAGCATTGATAAATAAATAAGTTTTGTTCATGAGGGGCAAATGTAAAGATGATACATCTCTTAACTTTATCTTTTTCATCTTGATTATTTTCACAGCCCTTCAAAATTGATCAAACTGTTCATAATTATTCATATATTATTCCTAATTTTGATTATGTTGCGGAGGTAAATTTTTACCTTTATCTCTTTCTTTAGTTATTTTCATAGCAGTACAAAAAACGAACAACCCATTCATAATTATTCATAGATTATTTCCCTATTTTCTATACGTTATACTATAAAAAATTCAAGATCAAATTACGCTAAAAAGTACCGACACTTTGGGTACATCATTCGTAAAATCCGTTTTACCGTTAAATCTATTTTCTTACCGTAAAATATTAAATAGTTAAAGAGGTAAATTTTTACCTTTATCTTTTTCTTCAGTTATTTTCATAGCAGTGCAAAAGACGAACAACTCATTCATAATTATTCATAGATTATTTCCCTATTTTCTATACGTTAAACTATAAAAAATTCAAGATCAAATTATGCTAAAAAGTACCGACACTTTGGGTACATCATTCGTAAAATCCGTTTTACCGTGAAATCTATTTTTTTACCGTAAAATATTAAATAGTTAAAGAGGTAAATTTTTACCTTTATCTTTTTCTTTAGTTATTTTCATAGCAGTACAAAAGACGAACAACCCATTCATAATTATTCATAGATTATTTCCCTATTTTCTATACGTTAAACTATAAAAAATTCAAGATCAAATTACGCTAAAAAATACCGACACTTTGGGTACATCATTCGTAAAATCCGTTTTACCGTTAAATCTATTTTTTTTTACCGTAAAATAACACATTGTAATTTTTACAGTAATATTTATTTAACTAGAGTGATTCAGTAATTTTGTGATAATTATTTTTGTAAATAATAGGATATATTAGATTTTTCGTTTCGTAGCATGATCCGTTAAAGCGAGATTTTTACGGTAGACAAAAGTACCCTGAGTGCCGGTACTTTTTACTTGGAAATATGGTCCCAATAGTTTGATCAGAAGAGCGGTCCAAAGTTTGGACTCTTAATGTTAATTTTACTTTTTGCGTATTTCACTATATCTCGAGAACTTTTTAAGCAAATTGAAAACAATTAGCACACAATTATGAAATTCATTTATTCAAATATAATTTCATGCAAAAAATGACTTTTAGTAAATATTTACTATTTTTTCAAATTTAATGACAGTCGAAAAAAATTTATTGCAGAGTATACAATTTTCTACATTATTTTAAAGAATGCAATTTTACATGACAAAATACGAAAGCTGAGCTAAATCGGTCGAATAGTTGTTGCTGAGAAATCAAAATTTTAAAAAGTCGCAATTTTAAAACGTATTTTCAATCATAGCGGTTTTTACAATTTTCATTTTTTATTTTTAACTAGTTCGGAGATCTGACCTTTAATATGATAAATAATCAATGCAGGATGATATTTCAAGTTACGAAATAAGACACAAAAACGCAGTTCCCCTGAATAATAGGGATTTTTAAAAGAATTTTTAAATTTTTTTAACATCATTACTAAGTAAATAACCCTTTATGAAAAATTCTCGAAGTGATTATGACATTGTTAAATAGGAAATTAATTAAAATATAAAGGAAATAACTATATTCATGAAGCATTAAAATTTAATAAATTATTCAATGGAATACTAACGCAATGTTACTCAAAATTACTTTAACATCAATTAAAACATTTTACCTTAGGGTATGTAAAATAAAAATTATTTAGCATTCAAATTCGATACAGTCATTCTAATTTGAAATGGAATAAATATGAATTTGGAAGAAAATCATCTAACTTTTTAAACTGCTACCATTTTATTTTTCTTTAGAGAGAAATTTATCCAGAATACAAGTGAGTAAAATATATGTNCTTTAAAGTTTTTATATCTATATATTATTCATCGCGTTTGTAATTCTTTCTCCGCTAGGAGGAGCTGATAGCTTCATTTCCTATGTTTCTTAAAGGAAAAAAAAATGGAAATGGCATAAAAAATTCTTCATATCCTTAGGCCTTACGACTTATAAAACAAATACTTAATATTAAGTAAAGAATAAATGTTTAGATCAAAATGTGATTAGTACCTGAGACATTTTTAAAGTTTGAGAATAAAAAAACATACAATTCTCTGCAAAAAAAAATGATAAAATGATTCTTCTAGAACATACCTTACCTTTATTTTTATAAAAAAAGAATAATACTAAATACCAGATTAAAGTTATGCAAGAAAGTCTTATTTGAATAGAGGTCTAACTACATTTTTATTCATTTTGAATCATAAGTCTAATAAATGTATTATTTTCTCAACTTTTTCTCATTTTTGGTTCCTTTTGTTTGGCATCGGAAATAAGCTGGAGTTGTACTAGTTATAGAATATAATAGAAATGATTAGTATGAATATGGAATATGGAAGCTAATTCTATTTTTTTAACAGTTGGAGTTGAGTCACTTTTTGGAAAAGATCTTTGCATAAAAAGCTTGTTTTTTCTTCCAACCTTTTTGGATATATTAAAAATGATTTGGTTACGTTTCGATTATGCGGAAATGTTAGAAAAACGCCGAAAGACATTTGCATTACAATCGCTTTAAATTTTCTGCATTGAAAAAACGAAAACGCAAATTTTACGAATTGTTTTTCGTTTCTGACAAAAACATTTCTTGGTACATCTCTCATCTTATTTTATAATCGTCGTTAAGCAGCAAACCCAATTTTCGGGTTTACGACTATCAATGTTCAACTACGTAGCCTTGTAATTTTGAACCCAATCCGGGAGACAAAGGAACTCCTGGATCAAGTATTGAGAGAAATTTGTTTTCGTGGCGGACTCTTTGATGGAACTAACCTCCATTTGCGTTACATGGAGATGAAGACCACGAGAACCTTCCACGGTTAGCCTAAGCAAGGGGACTCTAACCCATGACCCGTCTACCACTGAGGACATTTTACGTCAGCACTGTGGTCGGTGCAAGCCGGATGCGAATTCATATTGACCAGCTATCGCTGGGATTCGAACCCGGTTCACCTCATTGAAAGTCGAACGTTCTATCTCCTGAGCCATCGTGGTTTTGAAATAATTATCGTCACTTCTTCAAGGAAACGAATTTTGTAAAAATTAATAAAATATTTCGTCATTTTATTTAAAAAAAATAAATTCGAGTACCTAATGTTTCTAATTTTTCTAATAATCACTTTATCGTGGGCACCATACAGGTGGATCAATGTCGCCCTATAAGACGAAAAGGTCAGAATAAATTACACCCATGCTCGAAGCGAGATCGGAACCCGGGATCTTCCCTGTACGAGACTCCCTGACCACCATGCATTCCGATCGGCTTAATTCGTTGCTTTATTTTTGATTGTTTAGTTTTTATTCTAGCTCCATCATTCTAGTAAACAATCTCTCCAAATGCACATGTTGGAGTGGTTTGATTAGGATTCGTGCTGAGGAAACATTTTCGTCACATATTTGAGAGTTCCTGTTTCGTCACAAATCACGTGATTACGTGATGAAATGATTCTCCGAACTAACGAAATATAGCTCAAGGATAGCTATATTGTCAAAAGTGAGAGTTTTGTTTCTGAGAGTGTATAGCTTCCTTAGAAGTATTATCATAGTGTAATAGTCATTCATTATCAAAATAGTTAACTGATAGAGTAGAAAGTTATGGCCCAATTTAGGCACTTAGAATGGTCTAATAAATTGGGCCTAGTAATTTTGATCCATAAATTGAGTTATTTTAATTATAATTTATTTTAATTGAGTTATTTTAATTATATTAATATTTTTCTAAATTGCCTTATTTTTATTAAAAATGTATAAAAATGCAAAACTTTTTGTTTAAACCTTCCTGTTATGGGTATTTTTGCTATGTTTGCTTTTATATTTATCGTTAGATTCTTTTGGGAAATATTATGAATATTATGATGCTTTTAAATATGCTTTTAAAAACTATACTGTAATTTTTACAGTAATATTTAATTAGAGTGATTCAGTAATTTTACCACAATTATTACTGCCAAAAATTACGATGGAATGGATTTTTTGTTCCGTAACATGTTCTTTAAAAATTGATTTTACCGAAAAAGAAAAAAACCGTCACCGGTGCATATAGTGCCTGTGCAGTTTACCGTAATTTGATCCGAAATTTTTGCAGAGTACCTTGTTACGTTTTGTGGATTAACTTTCTTTTAAAACAAAATCTATTATTTATCACATAAACCATTTAAAATATACTGAAATAAAATAAGACGAAAGCATATATGAAGTGAAGTTCCTTTTTAAATTATACCTTCATCAAAGGTATTAATTAAACCGTTCTTCATTTTTTTCACAATTTAAACTGATATCCTAAAGACACTATACTTGTTTGCTCTAATTTCTCTTGTTAATGATTACCTAATTAATGCAAGACCGCTTGTAACAAATAACCTTTCAAATCATCTTATTAAATAGGAAAACACATTTTTTAATAAAACAGTTGGTCTGGATCATTAGTCAAAATTCTTTAATTATCCAGAGGAAATAGCAGCATCTATGATTTAATTTACTTGCAACATAATTACTTATCAATTTTTTTCCATATACTTTCACTCTCTTAGTCCAAAAATAATTGCTCAAATGTATAATATTCTTCAGTGCACCATTCTTTAACACTGGAATACATTTAACAAATGTTATTAATCCATGAATATCTGGAGCTGGTCTCTGAAGAAATACGTGAATTAAAGTGTTTCGGTATTATTAATTATGACTTGTTATTTATACCGCTTTTCGAAAGTATAGTTTATTGCAACAAATCAAGTCGAGAATCAATGTTTGTTGCGAAGAAAATGAGTATTAATTAAATTGAAAATATTTCAGCTCTTTCATTAATTTGAGACTTAAATTTTACAGTTTTAAATTCTTAAAGCAGTTACAGTTGATTTTTTAACATTTTGATCTGAAGTCACTGATTGCAAAGTGAGTTAGGTGTTGGTTTAGCTCTTAATTAATTTTTTGATTGTTAGGGAGTTCTTTCAAACAAATTTGTATATTTCCTAAAAATATATTAAAATAAGAGAAATACAAAGAAAACGATTAAATTAAGAAAAAAAGAAAGATTAAATTAAGAAAAAAAGAAAGATTTAAAAGAGAAAAAAAAATGAAAAAAAATACAAAGATCAATGAAATTTTTTTAAAAAAATTAAAAAAAAAAACATAAAAAATGAATTTTTTTTCGTATTTTTCTTACATTTTCATACATATTTTCTATACTGCTACTTTACGTATAAAGCTTTATAATTTTGATCTCAAAAATGAAATTTGTATTACGTAATTCCTTAAAAAATTTACAATTTACAATTTCATCCCTGAAAAATTTAATTTAGGGTTCATTTTAAAGTCCTAAATATATTTCAATTTGATTAAAAAGTATAAATATATGATTACAATGACCATTTACTATCGTTATTAAATTTTGGATTTTGAAAGAACTTTTTTGTCTCATATCCTACAATGTATATCTAATCCGTCGGATATTAGACCGTATTCAGCCGGCCTGGTGGCCGAGTGGTTAGCGTGCCAGACTGCGAAGTCGTAGGCTGCGGGTTCGAATCCCGCTCTGGGCATGGATGTATCTCTCTTTCTTTGTGCTGTCATCTGTTGTGTGTGTGTATGATGTGTGAATGTGGCCCACTCTATAAATGGGTTTGTGGCAGTATGGCGTGGGCAATGTTGCTCGCCTCCGTGACTTTGGTTCACAGGTGCCCACTGGGTAACGCGAAATGAGCATCAATTCTGGCATAGTATAGGCAAAGATTCAAATTCAGTGCCTGCCATTGGAAAAAAAAGAGCATATTCTTAACAGCGATCTAAAAATCGAAGATAAAGTAAAGTTTATATAAATCCCAGAAACAGTTTTTATGACTATTGGTATTATCACTTTTAGAATATGTGCTAAACTAATTTGAACCAACAACTATTTTGTCTTATACCCCACAATATATCTGATCCCTCAGACATTAGAACTTTATTCTTAACAGTGATCTAATGATCTAAGATGAAGTAAAGCTTATATAAATCCCAGAAACAATTTTCATGGCTATAGGTATTGTCACTTTTAGAATACGAGTTGAACTAATTTGGATCAACAACTTTTTTGTCTTATCCCCTACAATGTATCTAATCCGTCAGACATTAGAAATGTATTAATCTCGTATTCCTAAGATATTGGAATCACAGCTCTACTCTTGACTTTTTCCACCGCAATTTCTTTTCTACACTAAAAGCTTCTCGAAATACAATTAATTTTGGAAAAAGTTTGGCCCATTTTGGAAATCTTAAATGTATTACAATTTGACTGAAAACATTAAAAGATGTGACCATAATGACCACCTTTTATCTTTTGAAATTTTAAATATTGAAAAATAGTTTTTCGGCTTATAACCTACAATGTATCTAATCCGTTTAACAATAGAAATATATTCTTAACAACGATCTAAAAATCGAAGACGAAGTAAAGCTTATATAAATCCTAGAAACAATTTTTATGACTATAGGTATTGTCACTTTTAGAATACGAGTTAAACTAATTTGGACCAACATATTTTTTGTCTTATACCCTATAATGTATCTAATCCGTCAGACATTAGAAATGTATTAATCTCGCATTCCTAAGATATCGGAATTGCAGCCCTGCTCTTGACTATTTCATCACAGTTTCTTTTCTTCACTAAAAGCTTCTCGAAATACATTTAATTTTGGAAGCATTTTGACTCATTTTGGAAATTTTAAATATATTACAATTTGACTAGAAAAATGAAAAGATGTGACCATAATGATCACTTCTTATCTTTTGAAATTTTAAATATTGAAAAATAGTTTTTCGGCTTATAACCTACAATGTATCTTATCCGTTGGACAATAGAAATGTATTTTTAACAAAGATGTAAATGCAGAAGGCTTATATAAACCCTGAAAGCAATTTTTATGGTTTCGGGGGAGAGGAGACGTCACTTTAAAAATACGTGCTAAACTAATTTGGAGAAACAAGAAATTATCAGTAAACATTTAAACAAAAAGCACTAACTTCTATCAACGAAATATCATTGGCGGAAAACCTCGATCAGGAAAAGTAACGGAATTAATCTCACAAGATTGCTGTTTCGAAACGCTCACCAGCTTTCTCCAGTAATAACTCGACAAGTTAGATTTCGAACGAGTTTTCAACTACCTCTGAGACCGTTCTACGAGGGCAGCGGTCACTCGCAATTTTTCATCTCCAGTAATTTTTTTTCTTAAGCCTCTCAGGAGAAGAAGCCGAAATTATTTCCGAAATAATCTCGTTATAACGCTGAGGGAGCGACCTATTCATCTCGTATTCCCAAGATAGCGGAATCAAAGCCCTGTTTTTGGCTATTTTCATCACAGTTTCTTTTCTAGCCTGAAAGCTTCTCGAATTACATTTCATCAGAGTCTTTGGCTTGTCCCTGGTGCATTGTACCTCACATGTTGTTTAGGACTTTTCCGTCTTTCTAGTTATTTATTATTTCTTTACCTTCCCATGTGCGAAGGGGAAAAAAAATTAAATCTTTTGATCAGAAATTTCTTTCTGGAATGTTGTATGAAGATTCACCTTCAAAGTGTAAGTTTTTTCTCTTTTCTTTTTGTCAGAACCTTTACACGCTTTCTGTGTTACTTTTTTTTTTTAGTTTTTTTTTTCTACCTTAAATTGAAGACATTTTTCGAAGGTGGTGAAAGCTTTTTTTTTATAGTGCTTTTCTTTACCTTAACTTTCAGATTATTTTGTTGTGTTGGTAAAAATAAAGCTTTTTCTTAATACAAAATTTTTGATTTGTATAGTTAGATAACGCAAAATTAATTATTTTAGATTTGAATAACCCAGATATCATTGCAAAGTTGATCTTTATATAGTAGTAACCTTTATCAGAAAACTCCAAAAAGGTTTATGAATTATTAACAAACAAACCATGCAAGGTTGTAATAATGTGTCAGTTTACGTTTACGTGCAATGATGTTTGCATTAAGCTTGCATAAACAGCCCTTTTATATAAAAACACAACACATCAGTGTTAAAAAATATTGAGTTTGAGAACCAATAAAGGAAAAAAAAAAGTTCAAAAGCATATATATATATATATATATATATAATTTTTTTTTCTTTGTAGCTACTGACACCGTTTTACTTTGATGCATTTTATTTTGCTTAAATTTCAATTTAGTTTTGGCGCAATTAAATAGTTTATATTAAAAGTTTTTCTGATATTTCAATGGAAAGGAAAANTCAAAGTTATCATATATAGATTTTTGTAAATGTTTATACATGATTTTATTCAATCTTTAAAAGAATAATATTGGCATTGAAAACCTTTCTGCTTTGGTGGAATACTGATTAACCAGTCAATTTTTAGCAATATGAAAAAAATGCATAAAAATATAGGGATGTAATTAAATTTTAAGTAATGAGAATCTGTCGAAAATTATTGAGGTAAATCTTAGTGGAAGCAGGGTTGAAAACATCAAAACCTTATTATTGTTAGATAAAGCAGAACAGTCTTTAGCTTTGATTAATCGAATGGATTTTAATGTTCTTTTTATATCATATTTATAATGATCCTGAGAATGACTCAGACTATTTCGATCTGTAATATGTTATTTTTTAATCCTTCTTGAAAGTTTCATTTGTAAGATCTGATAAGTATATTTTGTCATTTGTTTACAAAATTTCTATTTAAATGCTAAAGTAGATGATTAGAAAACCTTCACTATAAAGGCGATCAATTCATAATACGAAAGCTAGTACAAATATTTTAGGGAAATTCTACATCTCTATCTTTGGTGGTTATCTCTACTATGGCAGTATGCCATGCTATGCCACGCGTGTCACTAGGTACGTGAGATGTAATTTGGTGCCACGCGCGAAGTGCATATTAAATTTATTTCACTCAGTAATATTTACTGAAAATAACTATTCAAAAAATGAAAATAAAAATCTCGAATACTAGTATAATGTATATTGCTTCTCAACCGCTGGTCCACAGATCAATATTTTTGAATTAGAATTAATATAAATTTTATTGACTTATGATTTATTTAGTATTGATTTAGGCTTCATTTATTGATTTAGGCTTCAAATATTTTTCATTTTAGAAAATATGTAAATGATTAGAAATAAACTGTTCAAAAAATTGTTTAAATAGCACAGTCTTGTATATATAAAAATTATTAGTATGCCAATTGTCCAAATTATTAATTTTACAATCCGTGATAAAACGCTGAAATATTTCACCAGTCTTTCGAGTAAATTGAGTTGAGAAATACTAGTATAGAGGATAATTTTTGAGTCATAAATAAAAGCAATGAATAATCTATTTTGAATATTTCTAATACATCGAACTCTTCATGCTATAAAAGATTAAAAATATGAAATAATAATTATTTCAATGTTATTTTATTGCTTATCCCATATAGCTTATATTAAACTTAGCTTTCATTAAACTGAAATTCTTTTTAGATACTGTTTATTTGATTTATTTGATGAAGCACATGGTTCTAAGTAGAAGAAGTCGAGCATCACTGACTGAAGTCCGTAAGCGGGTGGGTGACTAGTTTGATCAGCCTGCGTAGGGACCAAGGGTGCGTGGTATCGGTCTTCGTTAAACTGTTCTTCCGTAAAGTGCTTGACTTCGCTTGCAGGTCGTCGGACTACCAAAGTAGGGGAGCCATCCCCTCTGCAGAGGGTAGAAATTGCGATGGCACGTGTTCGAATCATCGTTACGGTTGCTTCCCAGACAGTCGCTAATAGCCCATTGTGCAGCTCTAGTGCGACATAAATAAAGTACCTACCGACCATTTAAAGCAAGTATAGCATTTAGTTGTTAATAACTAAACAAAAAATATGATTACGCAATATAATGTTACAGTTTGAAATCAAAGTACAAGTACAAGCGTTCAAAGTTTTTAAAGAAAGTTAACAATCGTCATATCAGACACCCGAAAATCATCTATCGTAATTATAGATATATGGAAAGAAGTTTATATAACTTGGAATATTAACTTTCATGATTAGTCTTTTTAATTACCTTAATTTTCCACATATGCAATTAGAACATGATGCTAGCAAGTTAATCTGAATAGTTTGGGGCATTTGCATGTTATGAATAATTAATTTTTTGTCCTACTATGACAGTAAAATAATTGGATTAAATCAAGAAAAAGATAAGATAGATAATTTCAAACCTAATAAAACTTGTTTGTACGGCTGTTATTCATTTTTAATTTGATTAATATCTTAAGAATTTTGCCGGGAATTCTGGTTACCGAAGTGTCCACTCCCAGTTAAGAAGCGTGGATTCAAAGTTATTTTTGGCATTGCTTCAAGCAGAACTAAACCAACTACAGCAATAACATCTGAATTCAAAAAATGCCCGTAATGATAAAAACGACAATGTTTTTGCATATCTCATTTTGAGCATTTATTTACGCTTTCGTAAAGAAAGGGGGGTTAAATTAACCTTGCATTTGATTTTCCAAAAAGTCTTTTTGATATGCCTTACACAATGCGGAAAACCTACGACATCTGTGTGTTTGCCGCTCTAATAGGGTAAAGCGACATTTGCATACGAGAACATTCTTCCACACCCCTCACAACTCAACCCTCTCCACACACGGTTTTACACCTAGTCTTTTAATGACATCTTACGCCACCAATATCGCTATGCGTGTCAAATGGGGCCATCTGGTGGTTGGAGCAGTATCATTAAAGCAAGAGGAGTTGAGTTGCAGGCTAGCTTCATTGCTTTTATTGAGTTCTTTTTTTTATATCCTTCACAGCGCTACTTCTACTTTGCATATCAAACGTCAGTTCTTATTAAAAAACGAACTTTATGCTTTTGTGTGCTCTCGTTGCTGAAAAGTCACTCATATGAAGTCTACTTATGTATGCAATGCACTCAAAAAGAGGAAGCATAGGGCTGACTTTTAAAATATTTTTCATATTTATTTATTTTTTTGTTTCGTTACTTTTATCCGCAGAAGCGGTCTTGCAATCTGGGGACCAGTCGGGTTCCCAACCCCTTTTTTGTTAAAAGCTCAGAGATAGCGCCAGTCCCTTTTATGCGGGCGTAAAAAATAAATAAGTATCGGTGTAACTGTGACCGTGCGAGCGTCGTTCGCTCCGAGCTTGAATATTCAAAGAAGCAGCCTCCTCGAGCCCATGGGCCATTTCGAGTAAAATTTGATAGAGTTGATGAATGACTGAAGGTTGGTCACGTGGGTTCTTTTGGCATCTATCAGACTTATCTACGCTGTCAAAAATAATGTAAAAGCTTCTTTATGCTGACTATTTTATGCTCCTTACCTTCACTTAGGAAGACTCGAAAATTTCATAAAGCAACTTTATTTTTGAAAGTAAAAAAATATTTTGTAAAATTAAACCAGAATACATGTTTAGGTTATTTTTAAAGATATTGTTCGGATTGTTTGGTTTCAAAGTTATCATTAAATATTATTATTTATTGGAAAAATATGGTTAGAACTACCAGGATATGGTAAAATGTACCATGTTTCTGCCTCTATAGGAACAACAAAAAACACGTTAATTTTTACCAAAGCGCATTGGTAATGAATTTTGTAAAATTAATAATAAATATTGCTTTATAATCTGCTCTAAAATTTGGTAAATGTAAATTTTGTAATTTTACCATGATACCTTAGAGCATGGCATGAAAACCATTTGTTCCGCTGAATTTACTTTGCAGTTTTGAATTTGTTACTAATCATATGGTAATAAGAACAGTAATTTTTAAAATCAGAATTTCTTGTTAACTATTTCCATACGAATGGTGATATTACCAAATGAATGGTTTAAACACTGGATATTTTTATTTTGTCACCAGAAATGTTTTTCACATACAGTACGCTTATTTTACCTGAGTTTTAGCAAGTAAACGGCAAGGCTTTTAAGGCAAAGTAACAATAGTATTTTTTTCTAACTATGTAGATTTCTTTCTATAGTGGATCAGTGTTAGATGAAATTTACGAATAATTAATTAAATATAATGGTTTAAAATATTTTAAATGTTGATTTCAAGAAAGAAACAAAAGCCGTTCAAATCAACTTGAAATTTTTCAATGTAGTAACAATTTTTATAATACAATAAAAATTAAATAAAGAACAATTTCAATGATAGTTCGTAGATAAAAAATAATCTTTCCAGATCTAGATGCTATTAAGAGATAATAATTTCGCATAATTTCAAATATTTGACAACATTCATGTGAAATAGTTATGATAGATTTATATTGCAAATTATGATTCAGAAAGTAATGGCAGAATAAAAATGTATCGCAAGTAATATGCATTTAGAAAAAAAAAAGTTGCTCTCAGCTATTATACAATACTAAATATAATTTATCGTCTTTGTATTGCAAAATGTTTAATAAATGCCACACTTAAAATACATTTCAAATTTTGACGACTAATTTAAAAGAATAGTTATTATACCATGCTATTTATAGTAATATTTATTTTATTACAGAGATTTAGAGATTTTACAATCCTGACTGTAATATATGCATTGCATATGTATTTTGAAAAAATTACGGTACATCGGATTTTTTGCTTCGTGGAATTTTACTGTAAAAAGTACCGATACTCTGAGTGCCTGTACTTTTTACCATAACTGACACTTTGAGTGCCGGTATTTTTTTTTATCATAATTTGATTCGGATTTTTTTTATAGTGTGGTTGATTAGGTTGTGGTTGATTGAAGTGCTTTTAAGTTTACAGGCAGTTAAAATCCTTTAAAGTAAAATAAAAAGATTTTTACACTTAGAAAATTTAAATAATTTATAATTTGAATTGAGTATAAGATTTAAAAAAATTGGAAGATTTAAAAAATAATTGGATGTTTATTTTTTTAAACTTGTAAACATCAAAACTATTTCAGAGTTTTTAGATAGTTACAGAATTGGCTATTTATTCCCGAGTATTAAGTGTTCAAACCGTGGGATCTCCCTTTAAACGGACGCACGGAAAAGCCATCGACTGGAATCATATGCGGTTTCCGTAGCTTCGAGTCACGGAATTTAAGCATTACGGATAAGGTACAATGTTGTGTTTGCCATCCTGTTTTCATTCTACCTTCTCATCTCCCTCCCTCCTTCCATATTAGCATTATTGAAGTTAAGAATAACAGTGGCATGATGTTGATAAGCGACATTCGAATAATTGGTTTCTAGACTTGTCATATAATATGTTTTTTGGAAGGCTTATAGATTGGAATATTTAAATAGTCTTTCAGAGCTCAAAATTTGTAAAGAAATTTAATAGCTAGTTGGACATTTGTGGTGGCATCGTTTTATAAAATTAAATGCTATGTTTAAGATTTTAAGTAAGAAAAATTCCAATTTTCAATAAACTTCTTCAGTTACTGGAAATAATCCTTAGCTTATTTTGCTGAAAATAACATCTTTGAGTACTAAAATAAATTAATTAACCAGAATTTCATTGCAATACAGGTTACATTTTGTTAGATAAAGAAAAAAAACGGAAATATGAATCATTTTTAGAAAATTACTTTTTCAAATCATTTGCATTATGATAATTTTTTTCAATTCTCTTTTCACTGCTTTTAACTCAAATTACTTTTTAACTTTTAACAAATTCAAAGCTTCACGGAAAAAAAATCAAGCAGTGTTTGTTGGAAAGTGAAAAAATTTGCCAAATATTTAGGAATAGACAATAATTGGGTCTGCCTAGCGTTTAGAAAACTCATTGAAAATAAATTTTTTTTCTTTATATTGAGCAGTTTATCGTACATCTTGTTAAAATTTAGAGTAATGTAATACTGAAAGGGAACAAAAAATAGTCAATCTTATCTAATTGGTATCATCTCAGGTCAACCTTTCAGATACTAAAAATAAGGTAAAACTCATAGCATTACAAAACCAAGTTGAAAAGAAAAAACAAACTACACTTAGACGGAAAAAAATATTTTGGTAAAATTACCGTAGTGTACAATAATGACATTTCTAAAAAAAAAAAAAACTAACCATAATTCGGGCAATAAAAGCCCAAATATACGTTATTTAAACCATGTATTTGGTAATTTTTCCATTCATACGGTAATGGTTTACCGGAAATTCTTATTTTCAAAACTTTAGCTCTTATTACCATACATTTAGTAAAAAATGCAAAACTGAAAGATAAGTGCAACCGAATGAATAGTTATGTCATGCTCTAAGGTATCATGATTAAATTATCAAATTTTACCACATTTACCAAACTTTAACATAAATTAAAAAATTTTATTTTTACATAAATCATTACCAAAGAACTTAGGTTAAAATAACCGAGTGTTAACATGTTAAGTTATGGGGAAGTTTGCATAAAGACAATTGTAATTGTTATAAATATTGCATCTTACTGCAGCTCAGAAATATTTTAACCAGTGTACTTCGAATTATTTTAGTTTAGAAAAAGAATTAATCTCTTATGAAGTAGAATTTTTGTTCAGTAATTTTAAATTACAAAGGGGGCATCAAACTAATTCAGAAAGTTCAGACAACATCATAACTATTTTATTTAACGTCTATTTGATACTGAATTTTTATTTGAATGGATTCGAAAGTATCGAAAATTGAGGTCGAATATGAGATTTAAGTTTTTTTGTGTAGAATGCATATAAAAAGGACAGCCCTGAGAAACTTTTGATCTAATGATAAGATCTCCACTTTCTCGGACTCAATCTTAATCTTAATCTCGGACTTTATATATATATATATATATATATATATATATATATATATAAAAAAAT
>NC_092211.1:28713611-28748213 GCF_043381705.1 Parasteatoda tepidariorum | reverse complement strand
CTATTTACACAACAATAAATTAATATGCAAATTAAAAACTAATGTGTCTGAAAGGAGACCAACTGAAATGTATGAGATTCCCTTCTTTACAAAAGAAATTTCACGAAAACAGTTTTTTTACTTAGCACCTAAATTATATAATAAATTACCATTTCAGTTGCAAAACATCAAAATATATTCTTCTTTTAAGCGTGCTTTATTTCAATTTGTGATGAACATTGACGATTTAGATCTCTATTTTTCACTTTAAAGGAAGCATTTGATTTTTTATACCAGTCTTGTGCCAATCCAAATGAATTTCTTATGTTACCTTTGTTATTTTTTTTTTTTTATTTATTTATTTATTCATTTTTTTATATATATAGTTTCATGCATTTTTTTTTCTATTATTACAGTGTTCAACAATATATGACGTCTTATGATGAGCAAAATAATTTATGATTGTAATACCCCCTTTTTTTTTCTTTCTTTCTTTTCTTTTTTTTTAAATTTCTATTTTAAATTTATTGTATTACTTTTCTTTGTCGCCTGGACAGGATTTTCCTCTTGACGACGAATATATATTCTTTGTATTTATGTGTTTTTGTTCTCAATAAAGTTATATTTGTTTGTTAAAAAAAAATTCTGCTTTTTAAAATTACAGTTCTTATTACGACATATTTTGTCAGGCATCATGATATAATTACCAAATTTTACCTCATTTGCCAAATTTTATCTCACATTATGAAACCTTATTTTGTTGTGAATTTTACCAAAATCATTACTAAAGCGCTTCTGCAAAAATTATGCAACTTTTTGATATTTCCCTACAGCCTCAAACACGGTAAATTTTATCATATTCTGGTAGTTTTGACGATGCAATTTTAATCAGTAAACGAATACAATAAGAGAAATTTGACTTGCACCAATTATCCAGAAATTGTAATCAAAGACATTATCTTGAGTTACCAACAAACTGTTACCCTCCGTCGCGATCACGTCATGTATGACACAGCTTTGAGGACGAGTTCTCCGCTTGTAATTAAATAGGAAATGTTTTTGAAAGTTTGTCAGTAAAATCCGGTAGCACTCTATATAATTTTCTGCAAAAAGAATATATCACAATAGTTTAAAATGGTTTCTTTCACACTTTCCCAAATCGAATAGATTCGTGATAGAAACAACTTAAATAAGGGTATTATTTAGTTTGGGGAAATCAATACTTTTTATAGATGCTCGTAGAGGTTTTTCCGTGCCTGGTCTTGAATGTTTTTTTGAAAATTTGCTATAAAATATATCTATTTTTAGATATCTGAATTTAAATTTAACTCTGGTTAGTTAATCTATATTCAGATTCTTTTGTACTTCTATTCTTCCTTGTTCGCCAAAATATTGAAGAAGACTGGTTATGGTATTCTTTGAATATACGGAGTACTCTCTTATTGTATACTTATGTATTATTCCTGTCAGAAATGAAGTAAAAAAGTATGCACATTACGAGTCAACGCATAGTTCTTATTTGAGGTACACATAATAAATATATTTCTTATGCCGAGATTTTTACAAAAAATCCCGGATTAAATTACGGTAAAAGTACACACAGAGTGCATTATCCATGAAATCCATTTTTGACTTTAAGTTTTATGTTGTAATTTTTATAGTAATACGTATTTAATTACAGTGATTTAGTGACTTTATAATATTACTGCATGATTTTAGTGATATTACTGTAAAATTACCGTAAATTAGATTTTTTGTTCCCCAAAGTTTACGGTAAAATATACCGGCACTCAGGATGCCAGTACATTTTACCATAATTTTATCCAGAATTTTTTATAAAGTAATGCATTTCTTTAAATGCATTACTTTATAAAAAGAATGCATTTCTTTATGCATTTCTGAATGCATTTCTTTTATTATAAAAAGAATGCATTAGAACTTTCTGAATTTTTATTAGAAAAGTTGTTTCGATTTATCCAGTTTACCATCAATGTGCAGAGATTGTGAACAACTATGTTATACATCATTGGGAATAAAAGATTATTATTCTGATTCAATAACGGCGCAATAAATGAATTTATAACTTTTAAAATATTTTTTAAGGGTGATAAAACAAAAGAAAAATATTGAAATAATCCCATTTATTGCAAAACAATATTTTATTTCTTACTCAAAGAATAGCATTGATTGAAAATTCATCGCCAAATCGAACTATCAGGCTTACAGATGGAAAAAAAATTCCATCCAATGTGGGTAGAAGGTAATTCCAATGACATTCCTAGAGCAATCACGTGTATAAAAAGAAAGAAAAGAATAAAAAAACATAGCAGAGCCGTTTTTCGAAAATAGAGTTGGGGATAGAAATCACGAAGAAAATTGGACAGCAATGTTCTGTTTAAACTCCCTTTTCTTGAAGGAGATTTGCCGATCTTATACAATATATTTGCACAAAAATATTGCTTTCTTTATCCTTTTCAATATGAAAAAATTTAAAAAAATTGAGAGTTTAATATTTAAATTTATTTTAAATGTTGTGTGCTATATATTGTAAAAAAATTCCCGATCAAATTACGGTATAAAGTTTGGTGCTTCATCCGTATAATTCATTTTTACCACAAAATATTATATCGTAGTTTTTACGATAATATTTATAAAATTGGATTGATTCAGTGAATTTACGCCAATTATTACAGTAAAAATTGTACAGTATTTTCGTCTATAGTCATATAAGTTCAGTTTCTTATAATTTAAAAATAGATATATGCTTAATTAGAAATTTATCAATTTAATTACTTATTTTGTAAGTTGTATTTATAACAATTCTTAAATAGTAGAAAGTGAAAGACAATATCATTTATTTTATACAATGTTTTCTTATTTAAACTAGCACCAATTTGTGTCAAATTATTCAAAAATGCCAGTAAGAATAAAGTTAAATTACATTCAATTAAAGATAGAATTTTTAAAGTAGATGAAAAGAATGAATAATTAAAAATCCAAAAAGCATAGATGATTTCCAAAGAAGGAAGTTTATTTTATTTATATCATTTGCTTTATGAAGAAAATATTATTTTAATAAATTGCAAAATATTTGAATGATGGCAATTTGCTTTTGAAATATAATTTTAAGCTTTTTATTATTTATGTAACACTTTTTCATCTTTTTAAATATATCCAGCATATCAAGAATAAGTATAATTTTTTTTAAACACATCATTGTAAAGTGATTTATTCACTGAAATTATGAATTATTTAAAACAACATACGTTATGTTTTCTGTTTATTGTATATAAAATTACACTTTACCTTCGTTTTTTAATGAAAAGCATCTAAAATATTTAGTACAATAATATTCAAGTTATTTTTCAGACTTATCAAGTCGTTTGTTTTAGAAAAAAGAGTGAATATGAATTTTTTTTGAAACTTGGGAAGTGCATTCATTTGCAAAGTTTTAAATTTTATTTACTTCCATTAAATATAAATTATGAATTCAAATGTAAAAAAAAATCTTTTTTGTTTTCTTCCTTTACAAGCAAAATTTGCATTTTAAATGAAGATCAAGGGCAAAGAATGATTTATGACAGTTTTTCACAAAAAATCACAATTGCAGCTATGCGTTAAATTTTGCTGATGACTAAATTATGGAAAATCAATAAGGTGAAAAATCAGTTCTCCCCCAAAGTTATTACACAGTGAAGATGAGCTATATAGTAGAAAAACTGTTCCTTTCCCAGTTAAAAATCGTTTTTTCTAAAACTCAACTTTTATGAACATAAATCGTTCTTCACCCGTGGTCTTCAAATAATTTTAAAAGTTTCTTTTCTATTTTGTTTTATTTGATCTTTTTAATAATCTAGTTTTTCTTAATTTTTTTTTTTACGCGTTGTATTACTTTAAAATTATTGATTGGTTTTGAATTTAACAGAAAAACTTCTGCAGCAAAATTCTTAGTTTCTTAATAACAACTTTTAAAATAACCTGTAGGGAAAAAAATACACATCAGTATTGTGCTGGAAAAACACAAACAAACAAACAAAATTTAATATTATTTCATTTTCGTTTATAAAGGTAAGGATTATTTTCCTTGTTTAAAGGTAGTTATATATTGAAAAATCTATCACACTATTTAAAAAATATAATTACATAAAATTTTGTGTAGCAATGTTTACAAGTTTATTTGAGAATGAAGTTTTTTTTTTTGAAAAAAATTTAGTAAAATGAGCATTATTCGAAACCTTTTTGAAAACAATGTTTAATTTTTTTTCTTCTTATCCCTTAAAAGTAGGAGATAGAGAATAATGCTTTTGTTCAGTTTATTACCCTAACATTTCATTAGGTAAATCAACGAAAAAAGAGCTATCAAGCAATTTTTAAAAGCAAAATTAATTCGAGAGAAGGAAATTATTTTATACGTATCTTACGCCTACACCTTTGGGTCTTTGGGAATTCTAACTCAAATAGAATTTTTTGGTCTTCTTTTCTTTCAAACACTGACTTTTCAAAATTCACTAAAGTGAAATATCTTAAGACTGCAGTGAATAAACATTTTGAAAAGAGGCATTGGAGCGGGATGTTAAACGTAATGGACAACCCTAGTTCTTCCCTTATTTTCAAATGTATGGAAGCTTTTCTTTTTTCCCTTCTGTTTTCATTTTTTCCCTTCGTTTGGTAAGTGGCAAGCGTTGTAAATGGTCCACGCGTATCCTCAGAGAACGACTTGTCGAGTTAATGTTGCTGTTCAATCCTCTCCAATTAGGACAAATAGGAGGGACTCAAAAGTGCTGAATTTTCTCTTTTTCAGTAGGAAAAATCCCCGTCTTTGCTGAGGAAAATTGGATCTTGATTGTAGAGTGGAGGCTTTTAAAGTTTGATGTTTTTTCCCTTTTGCTGAGAAATGATAGCGATATAATTTGTTATTTATATTCCTTTTTGGTCTTCATGGAAGTTTGTCCTAAATAGAATGTGTCAGCTTTTTTTGAGATGAATGCTTGAATTCTTTGAAGACGGTATTTAAATATATTTCAACATTCTATTTGCATTTCCGAAAGCGGAGTTAAATGAAAATGTAATTATAAAGTTTAGTTTCTAAGTGTTAACTTATAGTTCGAATTATCTCAGAAATATTAAGTAATGTATGACATTTGAAAAATATGCAGTATATAAAGACGTATAGAAATCAACAATAAATATACTTATGTTCCCAAAATATAACAATGTCCATTTACTACGCTATTAGAAATTTCTTGGAAAAGATGGTAAAATAACAATTTATTTAAATGCTTTTTTAATGATATTCTGACAAAATATTTAAATAACTGTAATGTGGCTGCTTCACACTTGCACTGAATCGTTTTTCATTTTAACTGGTTTAATTCAGTTTTGCTATTTATCGATTGCAAGGAAAATTTAGTTCAGTTATTTTAGTTTCTGTTTTCTTAACCGCGGTGGCATTTCCTCTTCTAAATTGATATTTCTAGTGCGATTTTTATTTAACTGTAATAGTTAAGGGGTTATGTATCCACCGAATGCTCTCTTAGTCTCACTTGATGAATATGCGTGGCCTGTGATAGTGAGATTTCTTTACTTTATCCTCAGCCTATTTCTTGACTTTAGCCTCAGTCTTCCGCTGTGTGTCTGTGTTTTATCTAAATATTTTTGAAAACCTTCAAGTAAATTTAAAAGAAATTTAATGCAGAAATCAATTTAGTTTTCTCTTCCTTTTGATCTTCCAAGTTAGAAAAATATAGTTCAAAATTAAGACACACTGTCTGGAAAAAATTAAATGCAAAATTAAGACACACTGTCCTCTTTTTTTCATCCTGGCTATCATCATTTTTAGCTACAGGAGTATGCGTAGTGTTTGTAACAGCACTGTGGAACTTTTAATGAATTATCTCATTCATAACTAAAAGAAAAAAAATTGTCCGTTCATCTTCCATGACACTGGCCAAACAACTGAGCTTGAATCATCGAGAGATGCACCAGCTTCTCCTCGTATCTGATGCCTGAATCTGAAGTGAATGGGAAAATAAAATCATAAAAAAACTTTTATGGCATTGCCTCTTCTATCCAAAAAAACCTTTGCACAGATCCAGTCAACCTGGAATTAATCCTTCTATGAAGAAAGATTTCGGTAGCATTAAATCTTTTCATTTAAATCAAAGTCATCCTTAAGGAACTTTAAACGCAATGTACTTCATAATTTATTGTTTGTTTTGAACTCAATCGGCTCACCATCACAATAACCATAAATTAGATGGTATCCAAACTGTTGCACCAAACTGTGAGAAAAACCGTTTATTAAATGCTTTCACCTAATACGGTTAAACAACCAGAATTTTATCGCACCAACTAGGCCCACCTAATGAAGTCTCTCAGTTCTTTGCAGCTGGGTATTACTACAACTATTTTACTACTACTATTGCAGTTACTACTATTTTACTTCTGCTATTTGCAGCTGGGTATTATTACTACTACTACTTACTATAGCCGAGAAGAATAATTTCTCAATCTCAAGCTCGACTAAAAGAGGGTTCGAGTTAATGAATATGGGTAAATGGTTAGAAAACCGTATAGTTTTGTATTCATGGTTTTTGAAGCAAATTAATTGTAAACGGTTTCAAAACCATGAAGATAAAAAATGTTCTTTACCGTAAACTTTACTGTTAATTCTATAGATAGATTGCTGCCGGTTATTTTATCGCAATTTTAGAAAGAAAATTTCGACAAGCTTTATAAAGCTTGTTTTATTTAAGCTTTTGAAAAGCTTTCGAAGTATTAAAAATCGTAACAAATGCTTCAACACTGGAAATTTTGCAACGATTTTTGTTCATGAGCATGCTTGTATATTTGAAAAAAAAAAAACCTACTTAAATATTTGTTGCTGGTATGTTTCTAATAGTTAATATTTTACATCACACGCTTCTTCCTTCTTTTTATGATTTTTCTTAAGTTATCGTACTTTTTTTCGATTTTGTACTTGATTATTTGAATTTTATCGAAAAACCAAAAGTTTGAAAATATATTTTTTACTTTTCCTTAATATTCAATCCGATTGCATGAAACTTCCCCCTTTAGTCAATTCTGTTTAAAATTCTTTGGGCATTGCATTTAAATCTGCGAGTAAGTTTCAAGATGCAATGCGCAAAATAAGGATTGCCCTGACTAACTTATAATCTAATGATCTGATGTTTCTGTGCTAGAACTCAATCCTAATAGTTCGAGGGAGTTATCACTACAAATATGCTGAATTAGTGTTAATTAGAGTAGGCGATATTTTAAGTTACGAAATTGGACAGAAAAACGTACTTTCCTGAATAAAAATACGTTTTTTTTTATCGGATTTTGTGTGAATCAAAACATTAGCACACTTATTAAAAGATAATATCATGCTAAAGCTGATTTTTAGTAAATATATATATTTTTTATTTAATAATTGTCAAAAAAAATTGATTGCAAAGTGCAAAATTTTTTACCGTGTTTTTGCCGTGTAAAATTGTGTGATGTAAAAAATTGTATACAATACAATTCAAATTTTTTTTGACTGCTATTAAATAAAATAATAAAGCAATTATAAATATTCACTTTAAGTTATTTTTTTGCATTAAATTATCTTTGATAAACACAATTTATAATTGTATGAAAATTTTTCTTCTCAATTCACTTAAAAAGTTCTCGAGATATGACGAACTATGCAAAAAGAAAAATTAGCTTTAAAGGGATTTTTAAAAAAATTTGGATTACATTCCTGATCATATTTCACAAATTGCTGATATCCCTTATATTTTGGGGGTCATAAATCTGATTTTGTCTCAAAACCGGTATGTTTATCCAGAGAAAGTACGTTTTTGTGTTAAGTCAAATTATAAAAATATCGTCTGCTCTAATTAATTAGCAAATTTGTCGTCACCCCCTCAACCATTAAGATTGAGTCCTAACATCGAAAAATCCGAATAACATGAAAATCCGATCATTAAACGAAAAGTTATTCCGATTGGTCCATTTTTTTGAGTATTATATGCTTCATGCATTTATTATTTATAAAGATGACATACAGAATCTGTATCAAACTCAAAATTCTAAATTTGATCGAGTTTGTTTAAAAAAAAATAGGAAGCTTTAAAATGGAGAGCTTGATAGAGTATTTAAACAAAATTAATCATTTTGTTTAAATACTCGTGAACACCTTAAATGCTCTAAATTAAACTTGATAAAAAAGACACGTATTATATAATAATATTACGAAATAATAATAATATTTCTTTGAGTTTTAAATAAATATCTTATTTTGAGAGAAAAAAATGTGTAGTATTAAAAGTCTAATTTGTTTTAACAAATAAAAGCCTCTAATTATAATTTTATAGGTACTATTAAAATTATTTAAACTATCAAGCTCTCACTTTTATTAATATAAAACGCACTTTTAAAGCAACAAAAATAATTAGGGTTTACTTGATATTGCTTTAAATAAGGTAATTTAAAATCAAAACCATCAAATTGAACTAATAAAATATTTTAAACACATTTATGGAATAAAAGTTTATATCCTCTCTTGTTAGATGTCATTTAGAGCTTACATCTGAGATTTGAAAATAGTTTTAATACTCGTTTTAAAGATGTGTTCAACGATCAGTAAAATTGAGTAAACTATCATTTACACATGTTCGCATATACAGAAAAACTAAATTGCTTGATAGTTGACAGAAAACCTGCCAAAACAAGATTTTAAAAACGTAATGTTATTTAAGGATTAAAGTAAGCTTCAAGTATTTATTCAACTAAACGAAGGCATTAATTTGAGAAATATTTCAACGAGAAATATTCTCAGCAAAAAGAAACTCTAGCATCTGTACAAATTAAATTAAATGCCTTATGAGCGAGAAATGTTGTCAAATATATAAGTTTAAAAATAGTTTCAAATTGCAAAAAAGTAAGTTTGAATTAGAGACCACAAAATTATTTGAACGGCTTTGCAGACGATTATAACTGTTGTTGCCAACAGGAGTAAAAAAATGAAATAAAGTATGGAAATATACTGGTGGAGGGGAGCTGGAGTTCTCGCAATTCTTTAAAATGGAAGCGATTGTTTTGAGTATCTCGTTTAGCCGTTTTAAATAAATGAGGCATGGTGCGATTAAGTGTAATGAAATACGTAGCAGAAAAATGAAACCTCAGCAGTAATTTGTTTTTCGGAAAAAAATATCAAAAATGCAAAGTAGATAATGAATTTACGTAACTTGATTTTATGCTTATAGAAATTTATTTCTATAAGCATAAGGTGTTTTATATCGATGTTTTTACAATGTTTGTGAAAGTTGTTGTAAAAGGAGTTCATATTTAAGCTTTTATAACACGAAAATTAAAAGAAAAATGATGAATTGAATTTTACGGTTTATAAGTTAAAAATAACTTCTTAACATTTTTTTGTGATTATGCAACTAAAATTAATTTATGTAAGCTAAATTTTTGGAGTTGAGATTTGCTTTGTTAGTTCTTAAAAGAAATTTTGTGTTTTCAAATTAAAGAGGTTTTATTTTTTTTTTAATTTGGCGGCGTGTTGTTTAGTTATGAGTTGGGAAAAAACTAATTACTTTCCTTATTCTTAGGATTGAATTATATAAAGAAAAAACTAAAGTAATATTATTTTTTTTGTTAAGTATTTTTATGTTAAAAAGTTTACTAAGAACTTGTACGCTTAGCTCATTTACAATGTAGTATTTCATGTAGTAATTCATGCAGTAATTCATGTAGAAATTCATGTAGTAATTCATGTAGCAATGTAGTAATTCACGCATTTATTTAAATATTGATTTAACATCTCTTGTCAATTTCCATTCTCATATTGCAAAGTTACTGAATGAAAAAATATGAATCGTTTCACACTTATGGAAAAGAGCTTAAAAAACAGTTTGACATAAATTTTTATTTTATTTATTTTTATTCTCCCGTACCGCGCAATTTAGTTTACCGAAAACCATTTGTAAGAGAATTATGATTTTTTCGCAGCCATGTTTATGCTAGAACTAAAGATTTGCAAAATGATTCAATTTTTTTTAAAATTTCAACTAAGTTTTGGTTTTGGGGTTTTTAAATGTTTTAGTTCCGATTTTTTTAAATACTCTTTTTTAGATCTTTTGCCGTTTTATCCACTAAATCGTGTGTCTGAGAAGTAAAATGAGTAAGACAAGCGAAATGAAAAGAACTGGGGAAAAATAATTAAATCAGTATATAAATTATCTATATGTAATAAAAATAATAAATTTAGAGAAAGGTCACTTTGAGACTGCAATTTTTAAAATCGTAGAATATTTTTAGTTCATTTGTCCAGATGACAGAGCTACAAACTGTATAATTAAGGAAGCCCTTGGCCGATTTTATGGAGCAAATTTCGTTTGTAGACTGTTTGGCGATGATGTTTGTTTCGGAAAAGCGCATTAACTATAAAAAAAAGATGGCGGTTAACCAAAAGTGATTGCTTGTACTATGTTTTCGTTAATATCGAAATAAACAGCTTGTTAACGTTAACAAAATGGACAATAAAATCTTACTTAATGCGAACAAATCAAACATTTATATTAAATAAACTTAATGGGGACAAATTAATCTTAATGTGAAACTATTACAATTATATCCTTTTATATATATATTACTTTATGTTCCTTTTAAAATACATCAATATATGCGTGAAAAGTATATGTGAATAAGGCTTAAATCTTTCTCAGACTGAAATGCTATTATTTTCCTGACAGATTTTTTATGCATAAGCAATTTAATATTATTTTTTAGTTTCACGAATTTATGTGCCATAAGTCAAACAATACTACCTGTTTTATCGAATTTTCCAAATGAGATTTATTTAAGGAGAATTTCCATTCAAAAAGAATGAAAAGTATATAGACTTCTGATTAAATCATTTTCACTCTTGTCATTACTTGAATAAGTAATATTAACTTTTCAATTACCAATATTATTTTAAAATTACCATTTTTGCTACCACTTTTTAATTTTTCTGGTACAATTTCCCTATGTATATTTATATAAGGTTGCTAAGAAAGTCTTTATCACCGAATATATAAATAAATTCTTAGGAAGCTATTTAAATCTAAAGTGACAAGACAGCTAAATTGAAAATTGCTATTCTTTATATTTAAATTGCAAATATGTTAGTCTATGTGTGCGTTAGTTTAAATTATCATAATTATTACAGAACATGTATTGAATAAATTTTTCTATGAGAGCAAAAAAAGTTTTCTTTGATTTGAGAAAAAAAAAGTAGGGCATATAGGGTCGATACAAGCGCAAAATAGCTCAATAATTTTTACCGAAGCTCTTTGATAATAATTTTAGAAAAAAAAATAACAATAAAATATTGTTTCATAGTAAGCAATTAAATTTGGAATATGAGGTGAAATTCAGTATTTTTATTATGATAAAATTGAGCATGAAATTGAGCAACTATAATTTTGAAAAGTAGAATTTCCGGTAAACCATTACCGTATCAACGGAAAAATTATCAAATGAATGTTTAAATACCATATATTTTGGATTTATTTATCAGAATTGCTTTTTAACCAGAAAAGTCATAATCATACTATACTGTCATTTTACTAGAATTTTCTCACCGCATGGAAATTATTTTAAGATTTGAAAAATTAAAAGAACCAAAATGGTTTGATTTGATTAAAAACTGTATCCTATAAATGATTCAAATTGCCTCAAAATGCCTATTATAATACAACCAAGAGACACCTTATTTAAAACAAAGGAAAACACAAATTATTGAGTATTTTTACATAATATGTCGACATTTTTTTGTTTATCAAATTTAAAAACCCTTTTTTGCGAAAAATACTTTTGTCTTCTGTTTTTGCTAGTTTTAAGGTCAGTCTGAAAGATGGAGAGTCAACCTTTTTTTCTTTAAATATAAATGCTTTAAGACAGATAATGGCGAAAGATTTTAATATATCTTATAGTTTTCAATATTTCTGGTAAGCATTTGGAATTCTCAACATGGAAGTTTTGAATATCACCCGCATATCTGTATAAAGTTTTCGTAATTTAATATTTATGAAGTACGAAAGAGCTTCTGAACGATATTCCTCTCTCTTTTTGGTCCTTGATTCGATTTGTTTCCAAATTCGATTTGGTAGCCAAATTCCTCTCTAACTTATATATATTTATGCTAGATTTTATATCTGATTTTATTCGATAGAATTTAGCAAATGGAAAATATGGTAATTCAGAAGATCTTCTTTATTAAACGTTTATGTTACTGTAAAATGCCAGAATTTCATTTTCTGGAATTTTAATTTAAAAAGTTAAATCCAATAATAAAAATATAAAATTTAATTTTATCTCGATATATATTAAAATTCTCATATTGAAAATGTATTTAGCTATGGCGTAATATTTAAAAAACTCTATTTTTATATAAAAGAAGAAATCTTACACTTTTTAGGTTCAAACTGGAGTATAATATTATATATTTATTGAAGAAATGAAACAGATTAATAGAGAAATGTGTTTTTAACGGAAAATAAAGATATTGATGATAAAAAATTAAAACAAAACACAAATACATATTTATGTTTTAACACCGCTTATTATTAATATCATAAATACTAGCAATTTACATAAGTATAAGATAAGTCAAGTAATTTTGCTGTCGTAAAAATAATTAAAATTCGCCAATGAAAGAACATATGTTAATTTAAATAACTCTGTATATGTAATTGAAAATGCAAAAAATGTAAAAAATCAAAATACGGGTATTTAAAATTTGACGCTCACCAGTCTTGTTACGTTATCTGAGTAAATTCATGAGAAAAATGAAATAAAAATATAGATTTTTGACATGAACTTTTCTCTTTAAAATTTTTATTTCTGATATTTTATTGCTCCGCTAGTAAATAATTATTCAATTGTCAATATAATTATCAATTTGTGAATAATTTTGATGAGTAGAATTTTTTAAAGCAAAGATCATGTCTTTCATTGAGATTCTTTCCATTCCTTTCATTAGTATGGTATGAAATAATATATCATCGTTGTAAATTTTACCATTATAAAAAAAGCTAAAGTAAAGAGTTATTCTCAATTAATTCTTACTATGCTGTTCATTAGTTTGATGGAATTCTTACTATTTTTTCATTAATTCATAGTAATTCTTACTATTCCATTTATTAGTATTAAATGAAGTAATGTATCAAAGCAGTAAATCTATATTATTATACTTAAATAGAAAATTCCTTTCATTGGTTTTTTTAATTCTTTGTTTCGAAAGAAATCTAGTAAATATTTATAAAAAAGTTAACGTAAATAATTATTATTATTGGAATTTTTTCTGTTCTTTTCTTTAGTATAATATATAATTATTATATCATCGTAGTAAATTATATTTTTACAAAAAGGCAAACGTAAAGAATTATTATAATTAGAATTCTTGCTATTCTTTTCATTAGTTCAATGGAATTCTTGCTATTCTTTTCATTAGTTCAAAGAAATTCCTACTATTCTCTTCATTAGTTCAATGGAATGTTTGCTATTCTTTTCATTAGTTCAATGAAATTTCTACTATTTTTAGTTCAATGGAATTCGTGCTATTCTTTTCGTTACTTCAATGAAATTCTTTCAATTCTTTTAATAAGTATTAAACGAAGTAATGTATTATTGTGCTTATATGCTTAGATAGAAAATTCTTTCCATTGGGATTTTTTAGTATGAAATATATGAAAACGAAATTTTTGTCATATATTTATAAGACATTTATTTTATAATATTACTACAAGCTGTTTTTTTCCTTTTCTACAAATGATTTGTACAATAAAGTGCAATGTCTTCTCATGATTGTACAGGATGTTCACACACCTGTTGTACCAAATAGTTTGAAAGTTTATACACATATAATTCTTGCATCCGGTATGTAATAATTAGTATATAAATTACATTTAGAAAAATTTCTGATCAAGGAAATGAGATTCATTTATTAATTTAAATGCATATTATGAAGAATTTACGCTTACCTTAAAAATGAATTATCGCACGGTTCATGTTTAAATTAATGAATAATCCATCAATTTTTCATTTTATAATTTCTGATATGTTTCATTATTAATTTAACTGCATACTTGTTTCACATTGAATTAAACTAGATTTAAGTTCTTTCAGATTTGTTTAAATAATTTAAATTAAAGTTATTTAAATAACTAAATTAAGTTATTTCATAAAGCTATTTTCAATATGTTTGAAATTGTTAAAGGACAATCAACTTAATACATTACCGAACATTAAAATGTTGGTAATCTATTTTCATTTATTTCAATTCATAATGAATTCGATTCCGATGTAGTTGGATAAAATTCATATAGCTGTTGATAAATATGTTTTTAATGATATTTTTTTATCCTATTTCCATAAAATAATTTCTTTTGAAGAGATATCTTTTATAATGTATAATAAAATTTTCAATTAAAATGTTTATTATTATTCTTTAAACTAAAGCTTCTCTTTAGCTAAAAATGTTTACAGTTTTAAAAATAACAAATATGCATTAAATTTATGAAAAAAGTGTACACACATGGGAGCATAAAATTTGAATACTACCGTGAACTAGATAAATATGTTTTCCATTCAAATCATAGGACGTATTTACGATGAAAAAATGGTAAATGTTTCACATTTAAATTTTACTGAACTATTAGAGAAATTAAAACTCAAGAATGCTATTTGCTTGTATTTAAACTTTTTTTCACGCTAGTGGATATTTAATATTATGTTTTTATGCAATTTAAAATTCATGTTTATTCTTTGATTTCGAAAAATGTTATAAAAAAATTCATATTTTAATTTGTTAACAATGAAATTTAACATCTATTAAGTCTATTTTATGCTTAAAAAACTCTCTTTTTGGTCACAAATTCTGAATGAAAAATTTAATACTTATTGAAACTTTTATCTTGAATGAATGATATGCTGATTTAAAATAATAATAGCTCAAAAAATTTTTATAATCATTTTGCAAAAAAATTTAAAAAGCTGTTTTTGAAAGATTGAGAGTTAAATATAAAACAAATCACCATTAAAAAAACTGAAAGAGTAGAGTTAGCTATTTTATAAACTAACTAATTAAAGTATTCTCACCGTTTGTAAATTTTTAGATATTAATTCAAATTTCAAAAATTTAAAATTTAAATTTCAGAATTTAAATTAAAAAATTTAATTTCAAAATTTAAATAAAAAAATTTAATTTCAAAAATTTGAAATATTATTTGAGTATAATTATTTATTAAACTGAAAAAGGATGCAATGAAATAAAGAATTTTACCTCGAAATGGTTTTTAAAGAAATTATGTATAATTTTATTCATAAGTTTGAATAATAAAATAAAAATCAAACAGGTTTAATGGCCATTTAAATAATAAAAATCGGAATCCGAATTAATTTAAAGTAAAATTTGCTCACATATAAAAGAAGTCTACGCAGGAATAGTATATAAATGAATATATAAATGAATATATAAATGAAGTCTATATAATATATGAAGGAAAAAATTAGCTTAAAAATTTCGTTGTGTGTCTGATTTCAATTTAAATCTCATTTCCTTTGAATGAATTGTTTCGAACATCATTCGTGCTGAAAAAAAAACTATACACTGAGTTTTAAACTTACACAGATATACAACTTTATGAGGATTTCAGATGATGTTAGGCAATTATGACAAAAAGTTTTGATACATAATTTTAAATAAAATTTAAAACAAGCTATGCAGTATGGCCAAAAATCTTAAATTACAAACATACAATTTGTAACGCTTATGACGCAAAGCTCGTTACTTATGTATTCTTTTAAAGTAACAAATAAAAGAAATATGTGTTTTGCAGTATTACGTACCAAATATTCATTTCATAAAAAATATTCGATTTTGGATAATACTGATAGCCGAATAATAACGAAGTAATCTAGCAATGCGGATTATTTAAAAAAATGAATTTCAGTTTTAATATTAAAGTAATGATCTGCTGACTTTTAACACTTTTGTAAATTATTTTGTTATATTATTAAATTGAATATTTTAAAATATTTAATTGGATACCGTAATTGGTAATATTTAATTGTTATAAATACTTAATTTGCGAAGTATATGATTGGTACATAAAGAAACTTTTATTACATATATTGCCTTTATATTGTTTAATTATTTTTAAAATAATGCTTGTAGCATAATCAATACTTTAAAGTAATTTGATAAAAAATTATGTTAAATATTATTAAATAATGATGTTAATTTTTCATGAATATTAGAATTTTTTCTAAATCTACTATTCATTTATATTATTGGAATTTAATACTTAAGTTATGACTTTAAAGCTACTATTGTAGTTATAAACTAAAGTAAAATAATTAATGATATTATATTATTTCAGTTAATCTTAACTCTATAAAATTAACTGATTTCGTTCAAAATGTTTGAATTTATGATTTTCTTCCATACATTTGTAGCATTGAATATGAAACACTAGCAAGCACCATCATCCAATGTAAGAGTTTCAAATACGAACAATTTCATGTTTCAGATAATTTCAAAAAACATGTAAAAACACACTAAGTACAAAATGTAACAATCTTATTATGTACACAAACAATGTACAGATGATTAAAATTAAAAATCTTGAAACAACAATGATATGTTAAAACACAAACTAGTCAAAGAGGTCTGCATAGATTTGTCGTTGTCTAATAATACGAGTTACATGAATCGCGTACACTGGTTATATTTTTTAAGATATTTACTGAAAATTAATGCTGTTATCAAAATGTATTAAAACAATAATTCATACTATTTTTGAAATCATAAGTAATACTTACCTATAAATTATTCAGAAAAAATCTTAAATATTTTAGAAATTATAAAATAAATTTCTAATTTTGAGTAAAATTTATAAATAGTTAAGACAAGATTCTGGGAACTGAAATATTTTATTTGTAATATCTTATTAGTATTATTATGTCATAATAATAATAATAATAATTGGAATTTTCAAAAAAAATCAAACCAACATTCAATTTTTTATTAAAAAAAAGTTAAAATATGACTTCTAATTTAACATAATTTGAAAAATAAAGTCCTAACAAAACTTTATTAACAATTAAATTTCAGAGAAAAAAAATCAAATTTTGCAGAATACTTGAGATTTTGCTTCTATTTTTGTTTTCTTTTTAATTTAATCATTTCAACATGCGATTTTAATCATTTCAACCTGTCTAATCAAATTAATATGTAAAATTGAAAAAAACGATTAAAATTTTTCTGATTTATAATAATTAGAGTAAAATACACTGTCAGAATTTTCATTCCAAAATTGTGGTAAAATAACCGCATCAGTCTGTTCAATTTGCCGTTAAGTCTACGGTAGAGAACACTCTTTACCTTTATGGTTTTGAAACTGTTTACAACTAGTATGGTTTAAAAATCATGAAAACAAAACTATATGTTTTTTAACCATTTACTACTAGCAAGGTATCAAAACCATGAAAAAAGAAATTTAATTGGACATTGGAGCTAGGCTTTTCAATAGGTAATGAGTATTGGAATTAGGTTGTGGTTTATCAAGATGAAATACTGTGGTATCAAATACTGTGGTATCAAAACTTCCGTTATATCGGTCGTGTGATTGACCGATCAGCCCACTGCACTGTAATATGGATCCAACTGCTAGGAACCAAGTGGCTTCATTAAGTGAGCTTTGCAGGTGCAATAAAATTCAGGTTGTTTAACCGTATTGCGTAAAAGCAGTTATTGACAGTTTTTCTCACAGTAAACAGTTTGAATACTATTTTATTAAAGATTATTTGACTTTTGTTTAAATATAAAATAACAATTAAATAAATTGTTATTTAACCATTTATTCCGAGAAATTTCTAACAGTGTAGTTTAAATTGAATGAAAAGAAAGTTTGGGCTTAATTAAGACTCAAATTCATGTATAAAAAATAAGAAAAAAAAAGAAAAAAGAAAGAGGTTCAAAATAATCCAAAAATACTTTATCACTGTAAACATATACACTTTCCATACATACGTTAGATTTTCCATTCAATTTGCATAGTTTATAAAATTTTAAGGCAAACAGTTTAATAACCGATAAGAGTTATCCTGAATCATTACAAAAATGCATACGAGTTTATAAATAATTATAATAATTTATTTATTCCTACCCAATGTTAGATGTATTTTTTTTTTCAAAAAAGAACATAAAACAAAACATAGAGAACAAAAAAACATAAAACAATCTTAAAATTTTAATTTCAATGTCAATTATTTAATTAATAAGTTATGAATATCGTTTCCATAAGTACAAAGTGTTCCACAATCACCACCCTTAATATGTATTTTAAGAATTTTCGTCAAAAATAAAGCAACAGAATAATAATCATTAGGTCTCACAAATTAATATTATCGAAATCTTTTGAATCACTATTGAGGAAGGAAGGATTAAAAGCATCAAATCTCATTTAATTGCAGAGTGAAATTAAGTGATTAGCATAATTCTCTTTCTGCACCAATTCGTTTCCTCTGGCGAAAAATGTTTTGATATTTTTGATCCCTCCTTCCTCGTTAGTTATTGGCTACTATTACGTTTTTTCTTTCTTTTCTGGTTGTAGTATAAGACCTCTATCCTAATATGCACATTTTTGCGCTTGTAATTTTGATATGGGTTCTCAAAATACATAAAAAGAGTTGTGCAGCAAACTAGTACATGCACGAAAACCATTTAACATTAAATCTAGAATTTTGATCATCAATTTATCTTTATTTCTTTTTAATATCAAACTCATTAACTAAATATTACCTAACTTTTAATTCGAATTTTCCCAAATTTTCTCTGAATTAATTATCTGAATTAAATACACAATTAAACGCATGTTTAGATATTAAAATAAAAATAATTGATTACACAAAAAAGAGCTTTTCAAAAAATTTCAGTTACATATCAATTATTCACAGCAATCAAAATGTAAATGTAATTATTAGATACAAATTAGTTTTATCATAATTTAATTATAGTTAATTGCTAACTATACACCGAGTATCCAAACATTTAACTAAATCTTTTCATGGAACCATTTAAACCAATTCTAGTTAAGGAAGTTATGGTCCCCGTATCTGAAGTCACGTTCATACAAAATGTATTCATTAAGTTTAAGGCCTATACTAACAATTGACTAATATTTAAAATTTATTTGAGCACTCAGACAGCGATGTTTTACTTTATCTACTAATTTCTTGTATTTTGTTATGGTTAGAAAAAATAAAGCTTTTGCCCTGCCTTGAAATTAGATAAAGTGAAGTCTCTTTATAACGAAATCTTTTTATACGACTTTTAAATTTTGATATCTTGGGTTATCTATTTACATCAAAAACAATAAAATGGCTAAAAAATTTATGGAATCATTGTAAGCTATGTTGTAATTATTTTAAATTTTAATTGAGTAGGCTATGAATTTTCAAACTGTTAATGGGGTATGCAGTGAACTAAGTATTTATCCTGCATTTATTCTTGTATTAAAATTAAAAATGTATTATAAAAATGTAAAAATGTAATATAATTTGTATTAAAATTAAAAATGTGATTAAATATTCAAAAATTCATGAATTTTGATTTATATAAATGTTGTTTATGAATTAATCTTGTTTATGAATTAATCTTTTGTCGTAGATGAGACACCGGTGGCCCTTTTATATATTTGTTTTCTTCTCTAATTACTAAAAAAATATATTCGGTATTTTTTAACTGAACAGTCTAATATTTACTAAAACATCTGGATTATAGGAATTATATTTGTATTAAAATATAAAATCCAAAAAAGTCATTCATATTCGAAAAATTGTGCATAAGGGATTTTGTAAATTAGAAATTTTAATAAGGAATAATAATTTAATAAAGAAATTTTGATGATGAATAACTGTTTCTCTCTGATCTAAATAACTGCAAATTTAAAAAAAAATATTGCTTGGAAGTGACTCGTGTTTGGAAGAATTTACCTTTAACACGGAAAAAAACACCGGTGTTTCCTGCTTAATTTCATAACTATAAAACATTAGAATTTTTAATACAGTCAAACCTCGCTACAGTGAACCTTCAAGGGACCGAAATTTCGGTTCACTGTAAACGGGAGTTTACTATATCTGCACTGCGAACAATTTTAACTAATTTTTCCGAACTGCTCTCTTTTATTACACATTTAAATAAGTGACCGATAGATAGAAATACAAAAATGATTAAAAAACATTATGTAGTGTGTTAAGTTTTATTTTTTATTACTCTTCGTCTGGCGTACAAAAAATTTAGGGATGGCTTTTATTTAGGAATGGGAAACTGAGATAGAAGAAGCAAACAAGTAAAATGCTTACGGCTACATTCCACTCAATAGATGGTTTTAATAATAGATATGTGTATTTTATGTAGAAATTTCAGAATTACCAAAAAATGAAGAAAAAAAAAACAGTCTAAGACAGAAAAAAGTTCATAATATCCGATTTCCTCTTTTATTTTGGTTCACTGTATCCGCAAAAAATAACATTATATGTGTATAGCAAAGCACGGGAGTATATATGGCAGTACTTTTACTTTCGTTACTTGTACCACCGGAACAAGTAAAAAGTACGTACTTTTACTTGTACTTCGTTACTTTTTAAATTTAGTACTTTTACTTGTACTTTCGTTACTTTTTTAGGGAAAAAGTACAAGTATTTGTAACGGAAATATCGAATGAAATCGTTACTTTTTTCTAAAACTCGGTAAGCTTTCTAAAAAAACAAAAAATTAAATTTAAAAAAAATGCTTATGTTTTTTTAATTTATAAAATTAATGTGCAATATATATGCATTCACAGCTAACTTCGTGTTTAAATACCTTCTGTTTCAACTTATACTGCACATTCAATTATTTTTTACTAGCTCAAAGATCACAAAGCTATCTGAAACCCCGTGTTTGCTTTGTTTATGTTTGTGCTTTTAAAACGCGTTTCTATAGAGTAAAACAATTTTAAATCAATGGTAATTTAAATAAATAAAAATAATAAACTAAAAATTAAAATCAATAGATAAAATTTCTTTTTCGTGCAAATCCATAAAAAGTTTGATATTAAAATTATATTTGATTTTAAAATTATATTATACGATTATATTATAAAATTATATTATAATATTCTTCCGAATTTAAAAATAAATTAATGTCCATAACTTTCAAAATTAAAAATAATTAAATAAATAACAACAATTTTGCAAAAACATTAAAGAACATAAGAATATTATTCAATAAAATTTTAGGTTACTTTGAATTTTCGATTTCCTAGAAATGTACTTTTAAATCGTTACTTTTTTTGCTTAGTACTTGTACTTTTACTTGTACTTTTTACTCGTTACTTTTTAAAATATGAACTTTTTACTTTTTACTCGTTACTTTTTTTAAAAATACTTGTACTTTTACTCGTTACTTTTTAAAAGTAACGTTGCCATATATGCACGGGAGCGAACATTTCGTTCACTATAGCCGGGAGTTCCCTATAAACCATGTTCACTATAGCGAGGTTTGACTGTATAATATTTTTGCTCTTATTTTGACCTAACTAAATACAAAATTAATGAAAAAAGTAGGAAAAGTATGTTTAAAAAATATTTGGCGTCATAGGGTTAGATGATAGGTTTTAAATCTAAAATTTTTAAGTTTTTTACATAGTATGTCCATTTTCACTTTCTCTAGTAGTACTTATGAAAAAGAAATGTCTATTATTAGAAAATGATTTTGTTTAAAAACTTTAACGAAATTTCTTTTATTTTTTCTTTAATCATTATTTCTTTTATTTTTAAAATTATAATGATAATAAAAATATATTAACCTAATTAATATTAACTGGAGAAACTGAGAGTGAAAGAGAATCCTTTCCTTCTATGAAATATTTCATTAGATGGGTCCCACCAAACTATATAAATCTAAAGTACTTTTTCAATCAAAAATTAATGTATAAATAAGTAAAATAAAATGTTTTTGACTGTGTTAATGACCCTAAAACAAACAAAAATGAGCTTCATTCCCCATAATGACATTTATAAAATATTAAAAGCTTATATGAAAATTCTACATTTATTTCGGAACTTCATTGAGCTGATTGACTATAAAAAATATCGAAAGCCTATTGATAAAAGATAATGCATACTGGATATATTATTTGTAAGTCAAAAGCTTTTTTTCAAGTTCAAATTCCATATTTTTACAGTTTTCGTTATAAAGAGACTCGACGGTAAATTTAAAGTAAATAAAAATTTAAACATGATATTATAATACAAATATTATTTAATTTCCCTTTTTTAGTAAATTATTAAAATTATACTTGTAATATTAAATAAACTGAATTTCTTTGTTATAAAGTGCCAATTGCGAAAAGTTAAAAAAAGGAAGTATTTATCTTGTTTTTTTAAAGACATAGCTTTGTTATATTCCACATAAAACTTCATAAATTGTAAATACAAACAATGAGTTTGAAAAATTCTAAATAGGCACCATGAAAATTTACATAAACTTGTTGTTTAGGTAAACTGTAATACTAAACACAACTTATCTTATATTTCAAAGTTTGTATTTGAGCGAATAGTTTCGAGTTCTATTAAAGTTTATTCATCCTTTTCTGCAGAACGAGTCAGTGTAGCAATACTCATAAAATTTCTCCGATAATGCATCGACTTTTTCTAAATTGTAAAAATTTCAAATCTCGTTAGCCAAAGATGGGTTCAAAACTGGTTTCTTCTTGATTCTTTGCAACAGAGACAACGAACTAACATTTATGAACTCATTGTCTTTGTTGCAATTCTAAGTATTGGTGATTTTATCTTTACAAAAATATTATATTTATATATTAAGATGTTTATAACTAAGCCTTATTTTTCTGATACAGGTTTAGGATATGACGTGAAACGGTACACTAACTTTATCACAAAGATAAAATCTAGTGATAAAAGTTAACGGCATCAAAGTCTTCTTTCTGATGTAAAATATTTCACCATGTTATCTGCTGAACAGTATCAAGGTTTCACTTTTTATCACTCGTACAACTGTCTTCTAAAGTTGTGTGTTTTGGACTACACTCAGTTGGTGTAGGACTTCGACCTTCATTTCGTAGCTGTGCTCTTTCATTGCTGAGTTTCCTTGCTGCTGTTGTCGCAACAACGTCTATAACAGCATATTGAACAGCTGTTTGCTTTACAACAGGACTCGAGGGCTCCGAGTCACCCACCGAAACTACCTCGAGGTAATTTAGCTCTTTTGTGCCGTTGTCCTTAGGAAACGAAAACTGAGAAGTCTTTTCAGGCGATGAAATATATTCTTGGTTGCCAGGCGACGAACTGACATAACCAGGAGATGGAGAGTTAGTTTTGTTGTTGTTGATATTAACGTTATTATTTGCATTGGATTCTGGTGCGTTATCATTCAATATTTCATCAGTTGTTTCGTGTGTTCCTGTTTTGTCTTGAAAAGACTTTAGACAAGACAAGTGTGTGCACTCAGTTATGGGAATGTAAGGACATCCATCTTGGATTAAAACCCTGTCAAATGAATGGTACTCTTTGCCTGATCTAGGTCTGAGGGAGCTCGTACATGAGCTAGGAATTTTCATGAGTCCACCGCACACGTCTTCGTTACGGGGATAGTCATTAACACCTACGCCACCACATCCACTACTACCACTGCCACTACTACTTCGAGAGCAAAGACTTAAGGACTCAATATAGTCTGACATATCAGAGGAAGAGCTGGATGTCATGCTTTTAGCATCTAATACAAGGACACCTTCTGGTGATGTCAGGAATTGATGACACTGTTTACATTCTGAAATAAAAATATGACACATTTCAAAATTATTCTCTAGGAAATGCTGGATAACATTTGGTATATTCAAACATATACCTTAAAAAATGGAAAACATTAGATTCAGACATCCTCTAATTTTAGATCATGTTCCAATACTTGCTTAAATTTAATATTCAACTTTATGGAAATCTAATACATAACTTAACATTTCACTTCTATTTAATTTATTTATTAATATAATTATTTTCCACTCTGCGTTCTTGAGTTTAACATGGAGCTAAGTAAATAAATAATAACGCGTGTGTATTGCATTTCCTTCAGTTTTCATGAACTTGTATTCCACATTTTAGGTTTAGTGAGTATTAAAATTTTCCTTTGTAGAGTATTAGTTGCTGTAAACGTAATGTAATTTTATTTAACACCCAACTTTACATTAGCATTAAAATTAGTTTTGAAGGAAAAAATTATTTTTAGAGTAAATGAAAATAACTTGGCTAATAGTAAAGCTATTTGTATTCACTTTAAGTAAACCATTTTGTTTGCAAGATCATTGATTATTTAGGATAAAATGCAATTTTAAAGTTTAAAAGAAATATTAAATTTCCTCATTCAATCAAGTTATTTGAGGTTCAAATTAAGGGACCCATAAATATTGAAATAGTATCAATTTATACTTACCTGATATTAGAATCATTTTAGACTGATCCAGAGCTGGTTTCTGTTCTTGTTGAAGTTTACTTCCCATGTTCGTCGAAATTTTTTTCTCTGGAACAGGATGCCTGCTTGCAGCATTACCTGAATGACGCCTTGGTAGTGAACCATGATAAGCAATGAAATGAGAAAATACAGCACCTTGTCCACCAATTGTAGTTGGCAAGTGTGTAGATATACCTGAATCAGCAGAACTTGCTGAAGTCTGTTGATTATTTGGATTTGATTTACAAGGAACACTTGAAGATCGTTTTATGCTACTAGTACCACCCCTGGTACTATAACTTTTATCCATACTTTGGCTCATAATTACTTCGGGATCTTGAGAAAGGTCTTCTTCTGAAAGTCTGTATTCTTCATTTAACTGAAGACAATCAGCTGATCTGTGGAAAGGATATTTTTGTATACTTTCGAGGAACAAACTGTCTGGTGACGATGGAGCTGATGATGGTGGTGTTATTTCATCTGTGCTAAACGACTTTTCTTTCGATCTCAATGTAAGTTTCGATAAAATTGGGTGTTTCCGAGGCGTAGATTTAGGACTGGCAGTTCCACATACTGCGTGGTGACAGCTACCAAGATCGTCAGAACATGCTCCTTCTTGCCTCCCATCTGTTGAACTGGATCGAACTTGTCTGAGAATAGACACTTTTATATCACCCAGAGAATTAGATCTTGGATGATCTCCCTCGCACTTTCGGCCATCAGTACCAGATTTGCAAGAGTCATCACATTCAGTATGCTCTTTCATATCACATGTATGGTCATGGAAAGGCAACAGTACAGGCATGAAGGGCCTAAGGGGTAGCATGGATTCAGAGGCCAATGATGCTTCCCCTTCCGGAGCCCCTTCCGAGCCTGATGCGCATGAAGTGGAAGCTAAAGTGCTGCTACTGCTGCTACTTTGAGAAGAGGTGATGGTATCTGTTGTTGCTAAATCTCCTTTGCCTTCTAGAGTTCCAGGTTGCATGAGTAGATAGTTATCACCAGATGTTGAAGTAGGAAATTCAGTTTGGTTAAATGACATCATTTCATAAACACCATTGCTGGATGGCGTCTCAATTTTCTTTTTAGGTCTCTTTGGAACAGTACTTACACTTCCTTCAGAATCTTCCGGAATTGCACCGTCGGGAAATATGTTATTGAGAACTTGATTTGGTCTTACATCCAAAACATCGGCGTTTTCATACAGTGAAAGTGTTTGAAGGAAATGCAAATTTGCATAATAAGGTATTAGTTTGCCCGGAACTCCTTGACTAGTTAGGGCAGCTGTAGCAGTCTCTTGGAGATACTTAAGGTTGACGTAAATGTGATTAGCATTGTCTTTACGCCCCATTCTAGACGCGAATGTATTAAAAAAAGGCATTCCGAGACCTGATATTTTCCCACAACAGCAGTCTGGAGTTGAGACTACTGGTGGCTGCCTGCAACGACAATTTAAATTGTGAGTTGGGATTCGACGTTTTGAGCTGTCTGTATCACTTGATGAAACTGGTTTAACAGTACCATACTCGGAGCTGTTTCTGCTTAATGTTTTTCTGTTGCTACTATTTTCGGTGGGTGTAACTTGAGGTAACAGACTTCCAGGACACAGTAAAAGTTTCTGACAAGAACAAATTAATGGCTGCTGGTAGAAGCTTGATGACATACTTGATTTAGGAGGTTTTCCTGTTGGTGTACTTCCAACTAAGTTGCCATTGCTTTCTTTTTCATCCGTTGGAGCATTTGCATTATCCATTTTATTAATTATCTGAAACAATAATAATATTATTTCGCATATTTAATTAGAATCGAAGAATTAAATAAATGTAATTCATTTCTTAAACTTTCTTTTTAAGTTTAATTGGTGCAATTAAAGTTTCTCTTCACGCATATATCTTTTTTGAAGCCAAAATGGTAACAATAGAATTTTACCCTCAAATCACAAAAATCCTCGGAACCTCTTAAATTGGTCCTCTTCAATTTATCATTCCGTAAATTTTTCAATGAGTGAGGTTATAAAAAAATTACTTTTGACCTTTAATAGTTTTTGCAATTCTAGTCATAGTACTACTTCGGTGATTTTTAGAAATTAATATAAATTCTTATAATGTGGATTAACATTTACATATATTTTACTCAAAAAACAAATTCATAAAGAAAAAGCGAATTACTAAATCCAATAATATAAGAGTAGATTAATCAGGCAAAGAGAATTATAAAATAAGTAACACTAACTATTGCAGTGTACAATTATGGATTAAAAAAATATATATACTATGAATTGTATATGTATATAAAAGAAACTAAAATCATTCAATGCAATCATAAAAAAGAATACGCAAATTAGTTTAATAAAAAATAACCGAAACAATTTTTAAAATGTAAACTCAATTTAGACATAATTTAAAATAAACTATTTTGAACATTCATTAACTTTGAATTTCATTAACGTTTAAAATTAAAATGATTGAAGCAATTAATATTTATCCTCACTAATTTTCTATTTGTCTTCAATAAAATAAAAGCATAAAAAAGCAAACTGCTAAAAATTTACACATCGAAACATTAAAAATGAGTCGATGTATCTTTTAATAAAATTTTTTTATCAAACTTAAAAAATGTCTTAAAAACTTTAATTGTTATACTAAATTTAAATTGATATCACACTTAGCCCCAAGCTGTGTTCTTATAAGTGCGAAAGACTGTAACAATGAAAATTTTAAAACTACATTAGACGAAGATAATTGAATGTCCTGATATTTTATAAATAATTGAACGCAGTAGCATTCAAGGGTACGCGGGCATTTGTGAAGTGCAGACCATTTCTTTCCTGTTTACATTTGCTTGCAAACTAAAATTCCTTAAAAGTTGCCCGAGGTTAAATATAGAAGGACTTCGTGTATTTAGAATCATTCTAGACTTTCAAAAACTCTTACTTCGTTCCAAAAAAAAATTTCGTTTTGCTTAATGGCAACGATGGGACTTGAAAGAAGCAAACGATAGGAGAAGGAAAAAACAGTTCTTCAAAAATTCTCAAGAAGCGAAGTGAATTGACGAAAAAATGTGAAGCGTATATGACGTAATTAGCGTGCATCTTTTCAATTTTTTTTGTTTTCGAAGATAAAAAGTGAAATAGAAGAGTAACTCAGAAAAATAAGAATAGTCAAGGATTTCGACAAAATCATCAACACATGCCCTAGGTTATAAATAACAAGAAGACGATACGAAAAGAAAAATATGAAGCTACAGTTTTTTTTCTCCCTCTTTCTTTCTTTCTATCTTTTTTTTATGAAATTCTTTTCTTCAAGAGAACAAGTCGTTTTTATGAAAAGAAAGAGATGCATGAAGTCAAATAATGTAAAGTACCAAAATGTAATAGAACTTTTGCGTTTTTTTCCCCTTTAAAATTAGCAGATGTTTATACAGGCTATTTGAAAGATGTATTTAAGAACATTTAGTGTCAATGTAATTAATATGTAATTTTGTACTTGATACAAAGTTCATGAAAATATTTTGCTTATACTCTGATAATAAGTTTTATATTCATTTATCCTAATTTATTTTAGGTTATTATTTATTGTTATCAATTTCATGTTATCGATGATATTATTATTTATGGTGCTTCACTCTGTTAATAAAAGAAATGTGAAAAAAATTAAAAATATGACGCTTTTTTGTAAAATTCTACTTTTTAAGAGAGCAATTGTTTTGAAGAAAAAAAAAGCTATAAATAGCAACATAATTAAATTAGGCATAATAATTAACATGATTAACATAATTCAATAAGCGAAATGATAATTATAAAATTGTTTATAAGTTTTTGGAAAGAATTATTTTTCAACAATTTTTTATGCAGTTTATTTAAGGACACGTATTAACAATGCAATTTTTTTTNACAAAAAATTAAAATTTTGTTTTTAAATGAAAAAATCTTGAAGAAAATTCATTGCATGGAATTCGGTATGATAGTGTTTAGACCGATTAATTCTAGCAAATAAACAGAAGCTTTCTATATCTTTTAAAGTAAAATTTATAATTAAAATAATTAGCTAAAAGTGTTCAACTGAATTATTTATGTTTGAAGAGGTAATTTTTTATTATGTGCATACCTTAGCTTCTTGGCTTTCACTTGATTCTGAACTTGCTGCTTTTGAAGTTTTTTCGGTATTTTCATCTTTAACACTCTGTAATAGTGAATAAATACTTCAATATTTATTTAAAAAGAAAGAAAATCCTATTAACGTAGAAAAATTCATATTTCTTTTTCTATAATTATCTTTACTTTCAAGAACACGACTCTTAACAGCAAGAATATTCGATTTTTAATTCTTCAGTTCTGTAAATATTCTTCAAATCGTATCTATTTGAAACTAACACGAGAATTATAACATCTTGATCATAAAAATATTTATTTTCCCAATTTTAGAAGTGATTCTCGAAACAGTATGTTTATTTTATCATGGCATGCGAGTTATTTAATTTTAATATTAAGGGATTATATTATCCTTTAATAAAAAAATACGGCTTAAGTCTTATTGAAAAAGAGAATGAATAAAGATAATATTATTTTGAAAAGGGTAATTTTCAGAAATGAAAGCAAAATTTGTTTTTTTATTTTCTAATAAGTTTATTATTTCGTTATGATTTCAGATAATTTTGCTGATTACAATTTTTTTTAATTTCTCATTTTTTTCTAATTACAAAAATAAAACTGAAATCTTTTGTGGAAAAAAAACATTTAATAAAAACAACATTATTTAGAAAATGGCAGTATTTAGAATTGAACACTAAACTTGCTTCTTAATTTTTGATGAGTGTATTACTTCTTTATGATTTCAGGCAAATCTTTTGATTATCATCAATCTATCAATTAAACATTATTAATAAACAATAATATAAAATTAGGTGATTGATAATGTGCTTTAAATTTGATAAATTTTACAACGCTTTGTACACTAATTTCTTTCAATAGAATTTTAAAGTCATATAAAATAAAAATTATATTTCAATATTAAAAAAATACACATGAAATTTCACAAATCAAAAAATTACAAAAAATATATAAAATCATTATCTCAAATTACTGTAGCGAATTTCATGTCCAATAAGAACTCCAAAAGTAGACATAGTACACAAAATAAATCTTAATCTCTGATTCATTGTATCTGATTTCCACTGTTCCGTTTACACCAAGCTTTTAAGCTCCCGCATCGCTAACCAATGGCGACGTTCGAAACAGTCTCACAAGTCCTGTCTTTAACTTCCGAACATAGAGTAATACGAAAGTGGGTAGACATTCCTCACAAAATATTGACTTTACTTCTTTCCCGTCCTAAGGAAGAGAACAAACACAGCAACCGGCTATTGACACACGACAGAGACACGCTATGAACTGTGTGCCTAGGACATAATACAGAATGACCCCTGTATGTACATACATACAACTCAGTTATAATAGGGCATGGGAGTGAGAGGCTGGTCTTTTGTCAAGAATGGTTGAGAAGTTAAGAAATATGTTTTTGTCATTACATTAAACGTGGGATTTTTTCTTTTCAAACAAGGGATTACTTGTTATTTATCCACACGATAAATTTAAATTCTGTGACGCATTAATTTTAGGTTTTCAGTGGTTTCACAGCTTTTAGTTAATTTTGTATTGAAAATAATTTTAATAATTAGACATATTTATTAAATAATCTAGTGCTTTAAAAATCTTGTAACTTCAAAACTAATTTCTGGAGTTGAGTTCATTATCGCTGTCACTACTACTCGTATGTGCTTAATTTAGTAGTGTATTATAATCCAAGAGGGAGAAAATTTCAGGAAAAATACAACCGTAAATGTAGTTCTACAGAATCTTTCATTTTTAAAAAAAATATATGATAAAGGTAGTCTAGACGAATAATTTTATGGTACTTTTTCAATGGTATGTCATGGTAAAGTTTCAATGGTATGTCATTGGTATCTTTTCAATGGTATGTGATGGTACCAATCTCATGGTGTGACATCATGACCTTTAACACATACTTAATTTATTTTCGTATATGTAATTGCTAATACAATGTTTTCTATAGGTTTCGAAAGTTCGAGTCCTTGAAAACTCAGTTCTTATTAACGGGTATTTTTCAGTAGTTTCATAACTTATAATTCAAATTTATTTCTTATTAAAAATAATTTTAAATAATCAAGACATAACTATTGAATAATCACGGGTTTCATAATTCTTAGACTTGCTTCTTCAAAACCAACTTCTGATTTAGAGTTCCTTATCGCTGGCTGTCACTATTGCTCGTATGTGTCATATGAGCAATAGTGACAGCCAGTAGTGTATCATTAGTAGTGTATCATACTCCGGAGAGAGAGAGAATGTCAGGAAAAGTTTCTGGAGAGTATTAGCATAAATGTAATCAGTAACTTCTATTTTACCATTTGAATTTTGTGGTAATATATATGATAAAAGTAGTCCAGACAAAGGTCAATATAAGGTCATGGTACTTTTTCTCTCATTGATTACGACGTCATGACTTTAAAAATACTTAATTTATATCAGTAAATGTAATTGATAATATAATGTAAAATTTCACATAGGCTTTACAAGTTCCTTGAAGATTGAAGAATAATCCTTGAAGATTGAGTTCTGATTAACATTAATATTTATACCATGTAATTTTATAGTAAAAATTGAACTAACATAAAAATATTGATATCATATTTGCCAGCATACGTTCTCAGTATTGCAGTGAATACTTTGGCGTGTGAGTACAAGAGAACGAAATGGTCGCATTGAGTAGGAAAACTGATATATAAAGGGTGCCTATACACCAATCTAATTGAATAAGGATGTACAAGTTATATACCACAGTACCCCATCGTTTTAAATATTTTTATGCTAAAAGAGCCATTGAGAATTGCTGTAGATTTTTCAACCTAAAAAGATGAAAATAATAACAAAATAAAAACCATCTTTGACAAAATGGGTCAGTGAACATTTTTGATTATAGAAAGCATTGATTATTTTCAATCAATAATTCTTTAAGCTGTAAATAGCTAGTGAAAGCTACATAATTTAAGATTATATTTGAAAAGAAAATCTATGATAGATAATTTATGAAACAAAGTTTACAACTTGTTAAACGTGTAACACTTTCTCCATGTATTGTAACAGAGACACGAAAAATTCAATACTAGATATAAAAAAAAATATGATCGATTTAATTAAGTTACTCTAACAGCTTTAAATAGCTGGGAACCAAGGCATCGATTTAGGCACTAACTAAAATTCTCTTTTAGAAACTGGTTGCGTGTTACAGCTAATTCCATCGTCCAACAAGTAATTTAATCTTGAATATTGGTCCGATACTGATGAGTTTGCGAGAAAAAACTCCGGCTGTTTAAACTTGCAACTTTCTCTTATTTTGGAGAAGAAAAAAAACGGAAAAAAAGAGATGTTTTAACGGTACTGTTGATTGATTTTTCTATTTGCATGTCGGCACAAAAGCTCTGAATTGGAAAAATAAAGGAAAGAAAATTCAAACATAACAAGAAAATGTGGCGAGTATTTCTTGGAACTGTAACTTTTCTTCCGATATTTCGAATTTCCACCTCTCCCCCTACTACGTCCAAAGAACTAGAGACAATTCTAAAGTAGGAGAAAAAAAGTTTCCAATAAATTTAACGAAAAAAAAAAGAAAGATCTTTGAAATTGGTCTTCTCGATTGCAAGCATAGGAACACGTGAGGATTATTATTTCTACTGCAGTTTTCATTCGAATTTTTCGATCGGCACAACTCAACTCCACTCTTCACTTCGCCCTTTCCCCTTCAAAAATAACGACAGCCAATAGAGAAGCACGGAGCAAGTCCTTCCGTAAGCTACACGTTTTCCCTTCTGGAAGATTTTATTTATTTACATCAAATGCTTCGTTTCCGTTGTTAACGAAGCGCACGCACAAAATAGCTTATTTTTACTTGAGCTGCCAAAAACTTCATCACAATCTCTTTTTACGTGTTACGTAGAAAAATACTTGTTTTTCCAACCTGTTTTCATTCCTTTTCACCAATTTAGAATTTTATTGCCATCATTTTGTACACCGGTCAGCAAAAGTTAGGTTAATTATTTTAATCTCAAAGAATGTCTCCTGAAGCTTCTTATTCAATTAGTCAGCTGAAGTTTAAGTTTCACTAGTTAATGTAATTTGAAAGCAAAAGAAAACTACAAATGAGTTTTATGTTCTAAGTGAAACTAGTAGTTCTTATAGGACCGACCCCAATTTTTAATTTGTTTTTTGGGGTAAAAGTTTTTTCTTTATTACTTTAAGTGATTACTTTAGTTTAGTTTTTTTTCCAGGAAGAAGTTAAATTTTAGATGTTAAAATGATACTTATAATGAAGAATGTAACAAGTAAAGATATTTTTTTTTACTGACTTAAACTAATTGAAACTTATTTTTAATTTTTAAGTATCTCATTTACTAAATGCTTAATTTACAGTTTTCTAAATTTAATCTTTTAATTGTTGAGAACTTTTGACTGAATAATTTTTTGTTTCTGATAAGTAACGTTTCAATACAGACGGAAGAATGAGAAGTATTGTGGAAAATCGAAAAACAATAGAATGAAAACTTAAATTTTCTTACAGCATCGTTGTTTGATATAACGACCCTTGTCGTCTAAGAGAAAACAGATTTCGGACTAATTTAAAGCAAATTAATAAACGCTAGATTAAACTTGAAAAATCTATGCTATACATTAAAATGAATCAGAAAACAGACGAACAATTGATGACAATACAACGCGTTCAAAACATTATTCGAAATAAATTTAAGATGTTTTACGTTTATTGTTCACTATCATTAAAAGAATGGTGGTTTAAATCGTGTTTTGAAATTTTCGCTTTCAGTTAACTGATTGTCAAGCTATACATTTGGTTTTTAAAGCGCAGAAATGCTTAACATATTACTTTGAAGTGATTGTACCGGAAATAAAGAAAATTAAATAAAATTTCGGTGGCTATATTAAAAAAACGAGTGAGAAAATTACATTGCGTTTTTTGGATTAGCAAACCACACTTCATGTATTCATTATAATGGATACTCATTACGCACTTCATTATGATGGATAAGCCTTTGTAATGGGAGCCGTACTAACGAGTGTGGGCTTTATTATCTTTAAACTAATTTTCCCATATCTCAAAGAAAACTTGAGGGGAATTTCAATTTTAGACTATGTCAACCTTCATCTATCAAAAGGCACCTCGTGATACAATCAAGTTAACATGTCTTATATACTAGTGAATTGGTATTTAATATTTATAGTGGTAGTTAAGCCACAGCACTCCCTTTCCAGAATTTTATCTGTGATAGAATACGATGAACGAATACCACAAGTTGATTCATGCTGTTTATTTATTTATAGCAATTTTTGCTCATTAAATTTTTTCTTAATTTTTTTTTATTTATTTAATTTTTCTCATTTTTTTGAAGTTATACTTCTTATGCGAATTCCAACAAGGTTGCGTTAAACGTTTAACGCTACATTTTTATTGGCCGGGAAATCACGTGGTAGGATCCAGTTTTCCCTCATTCATTTCCATATTGTTTTGGTTCTCACTAGCATAAAAATAATGAAAGTATTGTTTTTCTATAAATATTTTTTTAGTTTGATTTGATACACATATAATTTAATAGGGTAGTATTTTTCATTTTCAAATTTAGTGGATAACAATTGTAAAAATTGAGTGAAAACAATCCCACGGACAATGAGACGGATTTGAGGTTATGTCAAGGTACGTCTCTTGTGAATATCAATTGATTGTAAGAAAATTACATTATGATTAATTTACTCTTTCTTTACATTATGATGAAATTACTCCTTCTTTACATTATGATGAAATTACTCTTTCGAAATTACATTATGACGCATTCACATACATTATTAACACAAATACATTTTCCAGGGCGAGACGATGAGGCAACCACAAGCACTTTCACTGGTTCAAGAGGTCCACGAGGGAAAAATGCACAATATTACCGTGATTACAGAGCACGGAAGCGAGCTTATTCCATCGTATTAC
>NC_092211.1:28602006-28712796 GCF_043381705.1 Parasteatoda tepidariorum | reverse complement strand
AAGCTACAAAACAGACGAACAATTGATGACAATACAACACGTTCAAAATATTATTCGAAATAAATTTAAGATGTTTTACGTTTATTGTTCGCTATCATTAAAAGAATGGTGGTTTAAATCGTTTTTTGAAATTTTCTCTTTCAATTATCTGATCGTCAAGCAATACATTTGGTTTTGAAAGCGTAAAAATGCTTAACATATGACTTTGAAGTGATTGTACCGGAAATAAAGAAAATGAAATAAAATTTCGGTTGCTATATTAAAAAAAACTAGTGCGAAGATAACATTGTATTTTTTGGATTAGCAAACCGGACTTCATATATCGGTCATTATGATGGATGAGCCTTTGTAATGGGAGTCGTACTAACGAGAGTGGGTTTTATTATCTTTAAACTAATTTTCTCATATCTCAAAGCAAACTTGAGGGGAATTACAATTTTAGACTATGTCAACCTTCATCTATCAAAAGGTTACCTCGTGATAGAATCAAGTTAACATGCCTTATATACTAGTGAATTGGTATTTAATATTTGTAGTGGTAGTTACGCCACATTACTCCCCTTCCAGAATTTTATCTGTGATAGAATTCGATGAACGAATGCCACTAGTTGATTCATGCTGTTTATTTATTTATATAAATTTTTTCTCATTATATTTTTTCTTCACTTTTTTTATTTATAGCATTTCGCTCATTTTTTTGTTTATTAACCGGGAGAATTTATTTACTACACCGGATTTTTTTTCCTTGAGCAGTATATTTTTTAAGCAAATCAACTGTTTAATGCGGATCATCCGTCGATATGGGCATGTTCTTATTACGTCCGGGTCACCAATGAGGGGACTTACAATTTTAGACTGTGTCAACCTTCATCTATCAAAAGGTACCTCATGATAGAACCAAGTTAACATGTCTTATATACTAGTGAATTGGTATTTAATATTTGTAGTGGTAGTTATGCTACATTACTCCCCTTCCAGAACTTTATCTGTGATAGAATTCGATGAACGAATACCACTAGTTGATTCATGCTGTTTATTTATTTATAAAAATTTTTGCTCATTATATTTTTTCTTCATTTTTTTAAAAATTTATATCATTTTGCTAATTTTTTTTCCTTCATTTTTTTTGTTTATTAACCGAGAGAATTTATTTACTACACCGGATTTTTTTCTCCTTTGAGCAGTATATATTTTAAGCAAATCAATTGTGTAATGTGGATCATCCATCGATATTGGCATGTTCTTATCACGTCCGGGTCACCAATGAGGGGAATTACAATTTTAGACTGTATCAACCTTCATCTATCAAAAGGTACCTCATGATAGAATCAAGTTAACATGTCTTATATACTAGTGAATTGGTATTTAATATTTATAGTGGTAGTTGCGCCACAAACTAAAGATAGAAACTTTTAAGTTGTTTCGAATAATACAAAGAAATAATGAAATTACTTTAACTGGTGCTCCTGATCTAGGAACAGCATAGTTGAGGTAAGGGTTATTTGCAATCTTGCCGCAGGTACAAGGGAGTAATATTGGTACGCTCATTAATGGCATCTGCTTTTTAGGAGATGTTGAAGGTGAAGCATTGCTACTGCCACTGCTACTCACAGAGGGCATGTCAACATCGACATTTGGTTTTCCCCAGCACGAGCATAAGAGTCCTCCACCAAACAGTAACAGTTCATGGGATGTTTGGTCTGTTGACTTTTGTTGCTTCCAGCAGGTGCAAGGCCCACCTTCTCGAATAGGACCAAGTCTGTCTTTGTCCTCCGTGAGGCTTAAGCGGTTATATGGAAAATTAGATCCAGACGAGTTTTGATGGTGTATATTTTTTGGTCTGAAATATTTGAATAATATTTTAGATATCAATTTATTATAAAGACAGAAATATGTATGAAATTATAAAATAATATATAAGCAATAATTTTCAATCTTAAAGGCTATAGAACGTTTAATTACCAGAATTAGTTGAAAACCATATTTTGAATAATTTCTTTTTTTAGAATTTATTTATTTTGTTTCTTCGACGAAACGAGTTTTTTCATTATTAAAAATTATGAATTTTTTACTTAATTCTTAATTAAATAATAAGAAGATTTTGTTGAAATCAATAGTAAAATATTCTTTTTTATTTTACATTTTTGATACATAAATTCGAATAAACAAAGGAAATTGGATAAATTCATTTCGGTAAAAAAACAACAACATTATTTTAACTCTTAAGCTGTCGAGTTACTTGATTTTTACTAATAGTTCTATACTTAGTAATGCTTTTTTACTGATTTACAAAGAATAAACCAGTTTGAAAACCATGGTCATTAAAAAAAAACATGTATATATAGTAAGAAAAAGCATTATTAACACCTTGAAATCATATAAATTGGTGTATTTTTTTGTTAAGGGGGAAGTTAATTTTGACATCCTGTGTTTGAGAATGTAGTGGATATTGAATATGCAACAATGAAATACGTGGAATGCGTAGATATATGCATATTGAAATTTAATAGTTTCTAAACTTTATGGTGAATTCGTACCTGTCATAAAAAGCTTCTAAACAATTTTTAGGCACTGAATATTCGGACATACTACTACTACTACTAGAGCTGGTGTTGCTTCCTGTACTAGTTCCGCTACTTTGGCTACTCTGAGAGCAGAGAGAAGATCTGTCATGAGGCGAAGCCTTGGTGCGATTTCTGGTACAACTTCGAGTCTGGACATTGGCTTGGGTTTCATCTTTGGAAGGGGATACAATACCCAAATCCATTGTCCACTGGGGTGTGAATCCGGTAGGTTCTCCTTCTCCGGCGGGTGCAGTGTTTTCTTTATCTTGAGTGGCGGCATTCCTTCGACAATAATGGACACCGCAACCTTGGCAGTGACCGACAGCCCTGTGTGAAAAATACAACAATTATAATCGAAAAGGACAAAACTATTTTTCATGAAAAATTATTTACTTTTTTCATGAAAAATTTCATAAAAAATTTTATATTCTCGAACATTTTATGTTTGTTTACCATATTAAGTTTAAAAAGTCTTGAAGTTTTTTGTGTTTATAATAATTTTTTTTCGAATTTCGTCTTGAATAAGAAAGCTACTTTTTTGTTTCGTTTAGAGTTGATGTCTTCTAATAAAATAAAAGTATAGCTTACAAGAATTGCAAAATTTTCTCTCTAAGTAAGCTAATTTAATTTAGTAATTTGTCCTTAATAAAATTCTTGAAGAAAATCTAAGTTTTTTAAGGTATTTTACTAAATCGTTGAAAGCTTAGAAACTTCCTTATATACTCTGTGCAAAACATCAAGCAAATCGTTTAGCTGAACAATGAACGGCAGACCGGAATAGCCTGGTTGGTAGCGAGTTGGGCTAAGGTCCAAGAGGTCGTGAGTTCAATCCCTTTCGGTTGATGACTATCCGTCTAGTAAATGGTGATTGGTGCACGTTAAATCTGTCGGATCACAAAATCTTCCAAGTTCTCATGGCAATTGAATACCTCTGAGGGTACTGAATTGGAGATTGATCGTTCTCTGGTTCAGGTCAAAATTATGATCTGTGGATGTATGAATGGGCCAGCCCTATAAACGAGCAGTGACGTGTGTGTTCTTTATACTACTTTTGCTAATATTTTAAAACGAGATTTTTTTTCCACGAGAATAGTGACGAGTAAAATGTTTAGTCTATCAAGTACCTTTAGAATTGAAATCTCACTTGCTGGTCAACACAGAAATATTATATACTTATCCCTGCAAGTAATGAATAAGCTACATAACACACTCACAAAACGTCACTGAAACATGTTAAAATAACTTAAAGTCGAGTTATGCAAAAAAAAATAAAAATAAAATCGCCACATAAATTTTAATATAAAAGTCTAAGGTCATCCAGGATATTGAGAACAAAAAAAATTTAACCTATATGCAACGATAGCTAATAAATTTTTGGGCGCTATAAAAGTTGTATAGTGTTCTTTTATAACTTGAACAGCTCGCTTTGTTGATTTGAGTTAATGTTGTCGCATAATGCAATATCATATTAATAATAACATTCCATTTAAATCCAAGCTTAAGAAGTCCTTCATTATATTTGAAAATGAAAATTACCACAGCATTTGTCCATCAGATGCTCTACCATGGCTGCCCACCGTAGACCTTGCTATTGTCTTACTACCATCCTCACCAACAAGGTCACCCCGAGCAGTCCTGCATGGTACAATACAAGATGGCCATCTGTAATGAAAATGACAGGGTCGTATGCCTTTGCCTGGATCACTGCCATCAGAACTGGAACTGAGCAAAGGTTTGGTTGAAGATTCTGAACTGCAAGTCTCTGAATTAATTTTGTCATTGTCAGATGCTTCCATCCCACTGCAAGGCTTATTTCCTAAAGATGAATGGCTACTACCATCAACTCCACCTGAAAGTATAAACATAATTTATAGACTTCGACATACCTCACCTTGAAGAAGTTCATTTTATTATTAATTTTTATTAATTTATTACTCATATTGATATTGTATGCGCTTAATATTTATATTTGTAAAGTGAGGCATATGATTTTATCTTTAGCGAAACCATTTTAGGAAAGTCATTGGAAAAAAAATAAGCAATTTAATTGATGTTGAATGCCACTTTTTCAAGGTAATATGACAATATGATGGTAATATGACATGGTAATATTCGTGTAGCCTCTTAACTGTTTCGTTTTGATTGTTTGCCTCATAAGTAAAGCGACTTTCGAAGCAAGGAGAGAGATTCAACACTCTTAGTAAATGTTTATCTTCTTAAAAATTATTTTCTCATCTTGCTTATATCAGTCACTTACAGTTTACATTAACTCGAAAAATATAATAACTTATATTTCTATGTGAATATAAGCCAATAATGCAAATTTAAAATACTATTTAATGGTTTAATCAAATACATGATTCTAACCTTCAAAATAGCTAGAAATAAAACATATTTAACATTCTTTGTGGTTTGCCTTTATTTAAATTGCAAAAGTAAATGCAAATAAATGGTGAATTTTTTTTAGCTTAACACAAGTGACATTAAGAAGAAATAAAAAAGGGTATTTTGTTCCTGTTCTGTATCATACTTGTATTTTTTCTGACTGAAACTTTTCTTTTGCCTGGAAGTCTACCTCTGGAAGCCATATCAAAAGCTTGAACCAAATCCTTTGCTTGATTTGTCAGCAATACATGAAGACCTTCACCTGAAATGTAATATTTAATCATTTAAAGGATAAAACGCGGAAAAAAAGAATTCTGGTAATTTTACTGTACTGTATGGTAATACTATTTCTGAAAAAAAATACAACCATTACTGTGGTAACAAAACCAAAAATATACGGTATTTAAACCATTTATTTGGTAATTCCTCCATTCAAATGGTAACAATTTGCCGAAAATTTTGGTTCTAAAAATTATAATTCGTTTTTCCACGCATTTTGTAAAGAAACTCTTAAATAAAAAGTAATTTTAACCGAAAAATTGGTTTTTATGACTTGATCTAGGGTATCATGATAAACTTACCAAATTCTACCACACTTACCAAGTTATATCGCAGATTATTAAATCATATTTTGTTAATTTTACCAAAAATATTACTAATGCGCTTTGATAAAATTACTGAGTTTTTGGTGTTCACGTACAGTAAGAGGCTTGGTAAATTTTACCAGATTCCGGTAGTTTTAATCATACATTTCTCTCAGTGAAAGTAAAGTTTAAGTATTACGAAACACCATGCATAATTTTTTATACTAATTTTACATCCAGAAAAATAGATCTAATCATTGATCACGAACCATATCACAGTAAGTTAAATAAATATAAACATATGTTGTGAAACGACAACTGTTATAACATGAGGTAGAAATAAAGCGTATAGCTATTAAAAACTTGTAAATGAGAATAAAAAAGCTATTTTATGTTTATTAATGCAATGTGCATGACACGATATTGTAGCTCTTAGAGTACTTTGATTTTTGCAACTGAATTGCGATAAGGACAAATCAGACTCATTACTGCAGCAAATACATTATGCTTATAATAGATTATCAAACAAAAATTGCTAATACATAAAATAATACTGAAATTTGAAAAAAATTGTTTTTTCTTTGAGATTTTCACTGAACATTGATGATAAACTGGTTTAGAAAATTAAAACATTTAAAAAATTTAAAACAAGGATTAAAACAAGATTAAGAATAAGACAACATCAAAAATGTTTATTTAAAGTTGGCTTGAAAGGGTGAAAAATATACAATGAAAAGAATTTCGAAACATTGAATCAATAATTTTACTTTGATTTTAAGACATTAAGCAGAAGGCGAAAATAAGTTTCAGTTTTCGAGTTTTCTGTGTAAAATAACTTTAACGATAAATGCGAAAAAAGAAAAAATTCGATTGAATAAAATTTAATTAAAAATCTATTTTGAATTCAACTTATTTCTTTTCCTAACACCACATATATGAAAATTATTAATAGCTTTTTTAACGAATACATTCTTAAGTTTTTTAACTATCATAAAAATAGTTTTGTTTGAAAATGAGAAGAAGCAAGCTATTCAGCAATTTGCAACAAAAAGATTGCGTAAGACAAAATGCAATTATTTTCTAGACGTTGGAAATTACTTATTTTCATTCCCACGCTTCTCATTGTGGTTTCAAAAATAGAAAAATAATTTTTATTTTCTTAAAAATATAATATGAAAAAAGGAAACATACTTTGAAACATAGGAGGAAAATATTTATATATTTTAAGACCTGAGGATATTAATCATAAAACTGAATGTGTTATTAGATTAATTTTTTTAGCAATTATATAGATATATACCTAAAATACTTTTTTAAATACTAATTTTATATTTCTTCTTGATTGATATGTAACAAAATGAAAACTAGAAATTAAACAAAGTAACGCATTAGTTAGACTTGATTTAAACCATAAAGTTTAATATATCATTTAAACCATAGAGTCTTATAAATTAATCAAGATAGCAAATTAAATATTCATCGAGCCGGGAATAGAACAAGCGAATTCCAAGGCATTGTTCTATGTTACATTAAGTCGATATATATGGAACAACTCGTAAATATTAGACACATGCTCCATTTAAAGATTATCTATACATTTCAGAGATTCTAATGGATAACTAATGGACATGGTGGATTGACATTAACGACTTCATCAATATGTATCAGACAGATATAGTAAGTTAAATGAATAACTGAGTAAATAGTAGATAAGGAATTATTATTAAACCATATATTACTTGCCATTCATGAAAGAAAAAGTTGATGGATGGCTTAGAGTTGCTTTCTATATGGAAGTTTGTTAATAATATAGTAGTAGATGTACAATTTTATTAATATGAAATATAATTTATTTCTTTGGTTTCTGGAGATTCAAATTTGGAGATATTTTTGTGCACTGTAATTAGTTATTTTCAATAGCTTTTTTTCATAAAAAGCATGCAAAATATGATACATTGTTACTTATAAAAAAGTCATTACTTTTAAAAATGTTTTCAACCATTTCTGTATAAGAAATTGGCCGTAAAAATGAGTAAATATATATTTTTAGTACGCTATCGGAAACTATTTTGCAAAGTTTTGATTATTTAATCAAATTAGGAAAAGTACTCACGATTTTTTGGAAGAATCATTTAAACAAGGGCATCAGAGAATTCTGCATACTGTAAAAAGTACCGGATCAAATTCGGGTAAAAAGTATCGGCACTCAGAGTTACGAAATAAAAATTCTTATGCACAGCAATTGTTATAGTAATATTTATTGTAAAATAACTGAATGACTGTAATTAATTAAATAAATATTACAAGTAAAAAGTGCGGTATAAAATTTTACAGTAAAAATTAATTTCACGGATACTGCCCTCAAAGTACAAGTACTTTTAATTGTAATTTGATCCGGAATTTTTAACAGTGAATTCAAAATAAACTATGGGTAAAGGGTGATTCAATGCTACAATTCCTTAACCTAAACATACTTTTTTCATAAAAAATATGCAAAATATGGTATTTCAATGTTATATGTACAAAGCTGTTACTTATAAAACTGCTTCCAATAATTTCTGTATTGAACATTTGTTGCTCATAAATGCTTGTTATGATGTATTTTTAGCACGCTGTCCGAAAAGTTCTTATAAAGTTCAGATTATTGAATCATATAATGAAAAATATACATGATTTTTAGAAGAATTATTTGAACAAGTGCGTCAGAGATTACAAAATGCGAAATAAACTCTGCAGATTGAATGATTCAATGCAACATTTTATTAATTTCAATAAGCCTTTTTACATAAAAAAGCATTCAAAATATGATGCTCCAATGAAATATGAACGAAGCTGCTCTTATAAAACTACTTCCAATCATTTTTGTATCAAGTATTGGTCGTAAAAATGGGTAAACATATATTACAAGAGTGTTTTACAAAACATTTTGATTATTGAATTAAAAAATACACACAATTTTTACAAAAATATCAGAGAATATTATATGTCAAATTAACTCGGTGGAGAGGTGATTCAATACAATTTAAATAACATTGTTTCTAAAATTTCGAACAACTTTTTCCATAAAACGCCGAGTATATAGTCAGGTGATTGTTTCGAAAAGGGGTTACTTTAATTAAGGAAAGATTTGAAAGAAAATTCTATTTCGTATGCTTAAATTACAATTAGCAAATATTTCATCACATAAAAATCTAAGGGTACCCTTTTCCATGAACCTCAAAAAAATTTTTTTTTTTGGTATTTTACATTGGGTCTTCTAAATTTAGAGATTTTTTTCAGTTTTGAAAATTAGACAAAAAGTCTTCGAGAAGCAATTTTTAGTAATTTTACGACATTTAATATGTATGTGCAGAGTGCGCAGTAGATCTAACTTCTCGCGGTGCATCTGGTAACACTTTTCAGTGGATAAAAGATCTGCATTTTGGCATTCTACTTTACTATTCTGCTCTATGGAAGACTTTTCTCGCTGAGCGTTATTGGGAGGCTAGCGATATATTAGATTAATGAACTCTGTTTCAGCATTTATTTGTACTCTGTACTCTCTTTCTTTTTACTTGTTTTCTGCTGTAATTGTTCATAATCTGCCATTAGAAATATATGTATGTNTAATTCAAATTAAAAGCAGTCAAAATGACTTCCTTAGGCAATCTAGTGTTAAATTTAAAATTTATTAAATTACGTGAAAAACAATTGCTTTACTGCTTTCAGTCTATAGTTGCCATTAAACATGGACATTTAAATTATTCATTGGATTATACGGAATAAATATACACTGTTCCGATTGGGTGACGGAGTTATGCAGGGTGCAGGACTTATGGACTAATAGTGCTTCGTTTAGGTGGTATAGTTTTGCAAATATTCCTCCAAACAGAAAAAAATATCACTGTTGACGATAGTCTTGTTAAACCGAAAATTCACATATTTATTATAACATATATTCTTATCATATATATATATATATATATATATAAATATACAGAATATAATTTGAAAAATAACAATTTGATAATCAGTAAGTTGAGATGATAAAAAAAAAGAGTATAAAAATAAAAATGGGTGGTGCTATCAAAACCAAAGAAACTTTTAACACATATTTTAACGCAAAAGCCAATATGAATTTTAGCAATTCATGTATCTTTCGTTAAATTGAAACTTTGACAGACGAAATGAATACCTTTGCCACATCTGGATCCGCCTTCGAAGCAGAACTTTCCATCCACAACTCCAAACCTTCGCAACTCCCGAAGTGGCCAAATTCCCAAGAGTTTGGGCGGAACACCTGCTGTAAGGCAGAACATGTAGTCCAATAGATGCAGGCGAGCTGGCCCACTTGCCAGTTTGCTTTTTACTGGAACGTGAGCTATCTGCACCAGGAACTGATGTTCTAGAAAGAAAGTGATAATACTGTCTTTATTAATTCTAATAAAGATAAGATCATTTGTTAATACATCAGGGTTGGAATATGTTACTTTAAAAAAGAGGGCAAGTTTCAAGTAAAAATTATTTATGAATGAAAATACAGTTTTTTCCTGGAAGAAGTGTTAGACTGGTTTGGCATATAAAAGAAGTCACATTTAATAATAAATTATTAAAATCATAAGACGAAAATGTGACAGTTCAGAAAAAGCATAACACGAAAGCGTTCGTATTATCATTTTTAACAATTAAGGCTCTTATTTTCTATTCGATATTTAACAGAACTCTTTTTTTCCTAGTTTCCATTTTTTTAATACTAAGTTGATTATTGATGAATGAAATATACTTGATAAATATATCTTTTAACATAATAAATATTATTTTAATCTCTCAAAATTGAGCATACGCTGTAGTATGATCAATTTTAAGAGTTTCACGAGTACCGGCATTCAGGGTACCGGTACTTTTTACCATAGGATCCATTTTTATAGGAACATGCTACGAAGCAAAAAATCTGATATACTTTAATTCTTACAGCAATAATTTCTGTAAACTCACTGAATCACTCTATTTAAATGAATATTACTGTAAAATTTAAAGCATAATATTTTATGGCAAAATGCATTATACGGTTTCACATAAAGTGTCGGTACTTTAAAGAAGAATTAAAAATTGCTATTTTCCAATAAAAATTTCCCACAGCTTCAGAGTAGAAAAACTTGTTAATAATAGCATTTTGCCATTTAAATTTAAAAAAAAAAATGTAAACAGATATTTCTGTCTGACAAGATTTAAGGGCATTTTTTCGCAATTAAATTTACCCTTATAGCACGAAAGAGTATCTTATAGGAAGAATAATTTTTTTTTAAACTTAAAAAAAAATTCTTTGTAAATGACTATATAGTCATATTATCAAAGTTGGTTTAGAGCATTTTTGCGTAACAGAGTTTCCACTAGAACCTTTAGTTTAGTTAACATTTATTGCAAATATGTTGTTCTTCATATTTTTAAATAAAAAATACTGAAGTAAACAAAATATTCCGAAATATTGCTTTAATTACCAACACATGTGTCGACACTCTCATCAAATCTTAAAAAGAAATAAAAGGACAGATTTTGTAGCAAAACATGTGAGGTTTAAAATTGAACCAAATGGATCAAAACCAGGCTAATTAACAAATAACAAAAATAAAAAATAGCAAAATGATTAAAAATTTCTATGAAAATGAAATGCAAAGATGAAATTCAATGGTGAAATTAATGATGAAATGAATCATTATTCGAGATCTTTAACAGGCAGAGTAGAACAGTTTCCAAGCGCAGAAAAAGCCTAGATTCTAAAATAAATATATAAAGTTTTATTGTTAAGCTTAAGGAAAAGACAAACGAATAACAATTGTTAAATATAAAGTGAATGCATTTTATAAAAATCGAAACAAGGTCACATTTTTCATTTATAAATAAAACAAAAATTTACAATTTTTAAATTAAAAACAAAAAGTTATGCAAAATTAAGAAACATTCATCTATTTCTCAACTACTTATAATTCCAATAAATATCCCACATTTTATACATTGTTAGAGAAAAATGGTCTTTTAGATTAAACTTGTAGTAACTTATTCCCTTCTAAAAATAGTTTTAAAGAACTTGTCTACCCAGGCACTGTTACATTGTCGCCAAAACTATTCTTTATCTGCAACATCAAAGAGCAAGTGTAACAAGAAATAGTGCTCTAAAATTTTTATCGAATCTATTTTGTTAAAAGCTTTCAAGTCTAGTCACCATTTATCTTAATTTCAAGTTTAGACAATGAACAAAGACACTGGTATTTCTATTGAAGAGTAAGATGGATATAAGTAATGTCTAGATGAAAAATTGTTCAACAGGAAGTATGGACATTATTTTTTTGGTTTCCTTAAACTATTATTCTTGAAAGATTTGATTTGTTAAATGTGCAAAATAGTGAAGGCTGTTTTGTCGTAAAATTTATTCAGTGTGTTTGTGTAAATGAATTCAATGATTTTGTAAGCATTGCATTTTTTAGCGTTGTTATAGTTTGCTCATAAGGTTCCACAAATTAAGGCGGACAATAAGAATAACATTTTTCCCATTTTTGGAATAAAAAAAATAATAATAATAACAATAATAATAATAAAAATGGTAACTTCTCAATTTTCTTTTATAGAGCATAGAAACTTTAATGATAACCAAGTCGAATGCATAGCACAACTGTATTTAAATATTCTAATTCTTCAATCTCTTCTAAAATCCTGTCCTGCAGTGGACTGATCAAAAAAACACGGTTCTCAGCAGAACACTGAAGTCAAGCATCACTGGTTGCGCTCAGTAAGTGGGTGGAGAACCACACTGATAAGCTAGCGTAGGGACTGAGGGTGGTGGGTATCGGTCTTCGTTAAACTGTTCGACCGTAAAGTTCTCGACTTCACGCGCAGGTCATCGCTTACAAAAGCAGGGGTGCCACCCCCTCTGCAGAGGATCAAAATTGCGATGGCATGTCATCGGATTATCCTCAGGGATGTTTCCTAGACAGTCGCCAATAGCCTATTGTTTTAGTTGTGAAAAAATTATAATTTATATATAATGACCACATCTTTGATTTTTTTAAAACCATGCGATAATTATACCCTGAGACAGTGTTTAAGATATGCATAATTTGTAATAATTTCGATTTGCAGTGGGTGATTGTTGTGCTGAAATCTTTTAGATACAGTAAATGTTATGGTATGCAAATATATTTCAGTTTAATGTATTATTACAATGTTATTACTTATTTAAATGTTAATATTATACTTTCGGAGTTCGTTAACTTGTTCTGTGACATAAAACATTGATGCCTGAATAATTTTTATTTAACTATCTTGTTTTCTCTGAAATTTTCGATTCGGTTGTTGCAAAGTTAATAAGTTTCGAAACCTCTGGCTCTTGAAATCCTCTGACTCTTAATTAAATTAACTAGGTTTCATGGGTAATTTTTCGAAAATAATTAGCTTTTTTGTGCCATAACAAAGTAAATTTCTTTAGGCTAATTAATTTTTAATTAAGTTTCCGATTTGTTAAAAACACATATAAAAGTTTCAAATTTCGTTTTCTTTCCTTCTAGCCCTTTATAATAAATACCTGCATCATAAAATAGGGAATGTAATTTCTGGAGAAAGTGGTTTTAACATCCATAATTCTCGATGCAATAAATGCCTTGAGAAATTTTGAGCACGATAGGTTCATGTTTGCCTCAGACTTTTATATATTAGGTTTAAACAAAGCACTTCTATTCTTTGCGTAATACATCTGCAATATAATTTTCTTAATTTAAAGCCTTAAAAGCTTAAAATATTTGTTTGCTAAAAAAATAAAATTTGTATAAATAAATTTGCAAAATAAGTTTGCAAAATAAAATTGTCCCATGGTATTCAACAAGGTGTTTTCCTTTGGAACAGACTACAATTTCTACTTTTACATGGTTTGCAAATTTTTATTTAAAATTTAATAGTGTTGTAAAATATGCATAGCAGAGGAAATCATTTCGGTATTTATATGTTGTCATTAGATTCTAAATGTGACTGTTATAGCTGACTCTTAATATCGAGAAGGGAAAAGTGTTCCTAGATACAAAACTGTCCCACATATTTAAACACTTCATTTGGAGCAATTCAGAAAATTAAATTTAGTATTTATGAATGATAAGTAGAAAAAAAATATGATTCACAAATAGTACTAACATTACAACTCATTGAAGAAACAATCTTTATATTAAAAAACGTTTGAGATATTTTCTCAGACTCTATGTTTTAATGTATAAATACACTCTTAAATATCTGTTATTTGATTGAAGGTCTTAATATAAAATTTTTCATCCCATACGTGCACCAACACATTGAAAAGCATTTAAGTAATTATGTTCGCTCCAATACCTCTGGCATTAATGAAAACTTTTCCCCTCTATAAAATGCCCTTTTGATCCGTGTCCTTTCTAGCACTGGGGCGTTTTTTTCATTAGTTTAAATGTTTTTACCCTCTACTCAATATAATGAAACATTATCGATCAAACAGAAGACATTGCAAGCCTAAAATAATATATCTGGTTTGTAGGAGGGAACCATAGAAAGAAGTTCGAGCTGGAACATTTTGTAAGAATAAATGTCGTCAGTTATAGAGGGGGAGGGGAGTAAAACTATGGTGGAATTTTGATGGGTGTTTTTTTTCCCTATGCTAAAAGAAAATTTTGACATGCATTAAGTTTTTGTGCTTTTGTATTCGAGATAAAAGACTAGTGTGTAATATTGTGTTTTTTTGATCTTATATGAGAGTCAAATATTTTTAAAAGTAATACGCTGTTTTTTTATGCTTTTGAATTCGGCCAAGACATCAGAGGTTCTTACTCAATGTCATTTTAATAAATTCTTGTAATATGGAAAAGTCTAAGGCTCATACATTTTGGTTATTTGACTTTAGATGTATAAAGTTTGTGTCAGAGAAGAGGAAGAAATAAGTGTTTATGTTTAAAATGCTTTTTAATAATTACTGTTTTTTTTTTTAATTTTGAGATTTTTCAATGTAAAAGGTAGTGTATGCATGACTAGAAAACATTCTTGCTATAAAGCTCCTATAACTTTAATTAAAAAAAATTATACAAGTTTATTTGTTAGATATATTATAATTATTAAAAGATGCGATTTTTCTAAAGTTACTATGGGATTGAAATAAGGAAAATGAGTTTAAAAACATAGTAAGTTTGACAGGTGTAAGATATTTAAAGTGATTTAAAAAAATCTTAACTTAACCTTAAAAAATTAACGTTAATTATACCGGACAAATAAATGAGGGGCAGTGGCCCTTTTCTTTAAAAATATCAGTGCAGGGTATACCGGCAGTAGCACTTAACCATATAAAAACATTAGTAAAGGGCATACCAGGAAAATGTGTATCGGGCCGTGACTCTTGGTTATACACAAAATTTAACCAAGAGGCTTTCAAACTAATCAACATTTTGAAAACCCTTTGTCAAATTATGAAAACAATTTTTTGAGCATAATTTAGTTTAAATATAACTTTTTATTTTAGGATTAGAGATAAATAAAAATTTACTATTATTTGAAAATTGCATAATTGACGAAAAAATAGTGGAACACTAATATCCCTCCATTTTACCCTTATTTCTGGTGAGCATTGTAGGCAAGACAGCGATTTAATCTGAAAATGCGATTAAACACATGATTAAACACATTTAATCGCGATTTAAACACACGATTGAAAGAGGAGGGATGTTCACAAGAATTTCTTTGAGCTCAGTCCACCAACTCTTCTCGAGGGAGTTCACCAACTGTCTCTTCAACTCTTCTCATCATTATTACAGACAGGTTTTGCACATTTTTTCCAAGATTTTCAGTAACAGTAAAGAAAAAAAAAACAACTCAAGCTATTGAAACTGAATTAATAAAAAATAGAAAATGCCAAAGTACTTTTAGCATACCTTCAACAAGATTCGCCCTGACCTTCACCTGCCACTGAATGAGAAGCTCTCTCGAGTCAAAGGCAAGTACCACGACGACTTCCGTGCAGATGAGTGCCATAGTATTGCTTTCCTTGTCCAGTGTGAAACCAGTCTCCATACCGAGGAAACCTTCCAGAGACAGAGATGCTTTCGTTGGTCCATTCTTGCACCGATCCTTGCTATCTCTGTACAGTTGAAGGTGTAGGCAGTCTGTTGAAAGAAAAAATTGCGAAATTTAGAAACATTAGATTTTCAAAACATATAAAGGAAGATATAAAGACATCAAGCAATTTGTGTAATTCGTAATGATATTTTTTTCCTACGCTAGCTTTTGGTTTTTGGCTAAATCCTTTCATCTTTTATCTTTCTTGTAACTGGCGAAATATCCTAATTTTCACTTCTCATTAATTTTCATCATCCGCGTTCTTAAACCCTCAAGCATAATTGACAAACAATTCCTTCAGTTTCACTTATACACCGAAGAGCCATTACATTATGACCACCCTTCTAATAACATGTAGGACCACCCTTAGCCCTCAAAACCGCTAGCACTCGAAGTGGCATTGATGCCACAAGGTATTGATGGGTAGTCTGAGGTATATGGTACCAAGCGCTCACCAACTGGTCCTGCAATTCCCTCACATTGCTAGGGGGTAGTGTGACAGCACGAATTTGGTTTTCCAAGTAGGACCACAAATGCTCTATTGGATTAAGGTCAGGTGAATTTGGGGGCCAAGACATGACTTGAAAGTCACTGGAATGTTCCTCGAAGATTCGACCCTTATGACATGGTGCATTATCCTGTTGGTAAACACTATCCCCCGCAGAAAAAACTGTTGCCATGAATGGGTAAACATGGCGTGCAACTATGTTCAAGTAGCTTACAGACGTCAGGGATTGTTCTATGAGGATTATGGGTCCTAATGTGCCCCATCAAAACATTGTTCCTGGGTGAGAAACCGTGGAAACCTGGGCGAGCCCATTGTTATAGATGGGGGTGGTCATAATGTAATGGATCTTCGGTGTATGTGATAAATAATCCTCACTTATATTTGGTAAACTTCATCTGACGTTTTTGTAGATAAAAAAACTACAGCATCCCAATTTATTAATATTAAAAATCTTGATTGCTATGTAGGAAAGTATACGCATTGAATTGTGGTTTTATCTTCATGCGCCACACAATTTTAGATTTAGCTATAAATGTGTTTTTTTTATTGGTAAAAATTGATTGGTGTCCGAAAATTAAATGAGTAAATTTATAGTTCTGTGAGGATATAATTTGGAACTTAAATATTCAAAACGTGTAACACGTTTTATTATGATAACGATTGCATTTTTATTTATCATTTAACTGTTAAATGACTGAGTGTTCTTAATGGCTAGAATTGTTGACCTATACTTAAAATCTTAATGTATTTCGACTCCTTTGGGTGGTAATCAAATTTCAAAGTTCCCCGACTGCGTTTGAAATAATTATTTATATTACGAGAAAATTAGAAACAGTTATCCCAAACTTTTTAGCGGGTGTGAGAAACTAACGCCGTTCCGTTAACGAGGCAGTTAAAACACATCAAATATCAAGAAACTGAATATTTAAGCATTTAGGAAATTCAAAATTAAACATTCATTAAACTTCTAACTAATTAGTTTCTTATGATGGCTATTTTTCAATTTCTTATTTAGCAATCAAGTAACATTGTAACATAATGATCACTATTGTACATCAGTACATCTTCAGTTATTGTTATCAATATTTCGCTTTTGATGTGCCCGTTAAACGTTTAGACAATCAAAATGAATTTAAAGTACTTAGTTTCACATATTAGTTTATTATTTCTAAAATAATAATGCTATTGTTGTGCGCAGGGTGTAACAAAACTACCGTAAGGAATACAACTCGTAAATAAAAACAACTTTTCTCATTCAACATGAGGTCCAACAGTAAAAGGTATGCGTTAGATAAATGCTCAATTTACAACAAACGCTCAAATAAGGAATGATGAGCTGAGATGAAGGCTTATCATCGGTAAAGGAGTGGTTTGAAAATTCCTGCAATTGGTAAGAGCAAATCGAATATGAACATGAATCCTCAGGTGACTTGAAAGAAGTCTCAGAAATTATGTTTTTCAGCTGTTCCTGGATAAAAAACTATGCTGGACAGAGGATTTCCACTAATCCACCAAGGCTGGTTCACCAAGGCCAATTCATCTGCTTGGAAAGATAACATTAGTTTATTTTAACTACGCCGACACCATCTCCGATCATACTTCAATTTTATACAGTAGGGTGAAAATCTCATCGCTCGTATCATCAGTTTTGTTACATCCTGTATACGTCATACTAAATTACAAAATTGTGAGTGGATTTAAGAAAATATTGTGAGAAGTTGCGTTCATAAATAGCAAATCATTGTAAATGTTCTTTTTAATTAAAACAGGTATTTAACTGTTCATATACAACGCACTGTGGGTCTTACTTCAAGGTACTTAAGAGAAATCTTGTTTACAACACACGCATTTCTTAGATAATAGATTTAGTGTGACAAAATGTACATTGACAATATCATTAATGGGCATAAACTCTTTTGAAAAACTCTATTTCGTGCCACAGCTTTCAGCCAAAACAATTTTTCCATACAAATGATGAAATTTTGACGAACAAACTATTTACATTATTTGGAATTACTTTAATCAGGCTATTGTTAAACATAAAACAAAATCACACTTATAAGAAATTTTTCAATTAAGAATTACTCAATTTTACACCTAAAAGAATTACTCAATTTTTTCCGGAAGATAATAGATAGATAGGTAGATAGAAGAAGTAAAATCAACTTCGACGAGTACAAAGCAGGCGAAAAAAAAATCGCCATTTGGCGTTTACCTACCAGACATCTTTCTATATATAAATATATCTATATAGCGCGAAAGAAAGAATTTGCTCTAAGCCGTTGGCGAACGCGCTGGAGCCAATAACTTGGGAATCGCAGAGCATGGTGGGTAGGTGGGGGTGACCAAGAAGAGGACGAAGATAATATTGGCCCGGGGTTATTTCTTCGTTTAGCGGAAGACGGAGGAAAATGAAGAAACAAAACGGAGCGGAAGAAACGGAAAAATAAATAAGAAAGACCGATGAAAAAGCATCAATGCCTTGGTAAAACTACGACCTTGGATATTGACGGCACCTTATTATTCCAGGCAGAAATTTTTGTTGGCGATTTTTTTCATCATCCATGGTGCCGATATCGGCAAGATATTGCCATAACCGTCATATGTCAATATACTAATAAATTTTTCTTACACCGTTCAATTTATTTTTTAAAATATTTTTAGAATGTGAAGGGGAACTATGATTGGATTATTTTATTTCGCATTTTTTTCATTTAGAATATTAAATATATATGCATATCAATAAGCAGATATTGAAAAATCAAAAAAAAAAACTTTTTTTTTTTCATTTTGTCTTAATAATTTTTTTTATTTCTCCGTTTCTTGTTTGAATGTGTGAGAAATTTAAAGAGATTTCTTTAAAAAAATACTTAAAATATAGACACATATCTGAAATTTTTTACATTAGATATAAATAGAATTCATTTAACTACATCTTAGAATAAAACAGACATTAGTTTTGCAAGCATTTCTTGGAAACACTGTCAATTTATTTAAAAAAAAATTTGTTTGAAATTTCTATCAGATTATCAGAGAACAATAAAGGGCTAATTTAAACTCAGTTCAGCAGCGACCGAAAATATTGTTCTCGAAGTGCTTAAAGATTTTTTTCGTGGAATCTTTCAAACATAAAGGGGATTTTATGCACTTCCTCCGAGTAATCCTATGCTGAAATAAACATAGAGAGTGAAATCCTTTGCGATAAAATCGAAAATGACTAAAAACGACATTTAAAGATACACATTTTTATCGTTTAGGTATTTAATGATTTTGTTACTTACAACGTTTAAGTTTTTCTTATGAATGATAAAATTTTTTACTGGTTATTTACTATTTTAAAGTTTTTCAAAAAAAATTATTTTTTGTAATTTAAAATTTTGTTTTTAAATCATTTATAATTTTATCACAAATCATTACTTTAGCTACTATAGCTATTGATAGTTTTGGAGTTTCTTTGCTTCATTTAATTTTTAGAAATATTTATGTTCTACTGAGTCTATAGTTATTAAAATTTTAAAAACAATAATAGTTCCTTTGAAACATTTTCAAAAATACTTGCAACCATATCAAAATTTGATAACAAGGTTCAATAGTTAACCACCAAAGCATTTAAAATTTGTCAACTAGATTTAATGGAATACATTTAAATAAACGAAATAAAACAAAAAATATTCCAAAATATAAATTTTTTCCATAAATAATGCTTTCAGATAATTATCTATAGGTAAACATCGAAGTTGAATAACTTTTCTACCGAAAGTGAGCCCATATGGTTAATTCATCAGTACATAAAAGTAAAATCCAGCTTAATACATTTATTAACAGCGAATTAACAAAAAAAAACTTAAAATTTTTAAGTTTTTATTTAGAAACTTGAACAAAACTTTAAATCTTAAATCTCACTGAGCTATTTACGATTTAAGTGATTACCACTTTCTTCGTTATTCTTTTTTAATGTAACGTAAGATGACATTTACGTCAAAACAATAGAAAACAATGGTTTTCAACGTCTTTCTCTTAACGATCATTTCGCCTCAGAGCCAACTAATCTACCATCATCATTCAAAGAAGACTTTTGAAATCAGATTAACAAAGTCCTTCATGACATAATTATTGTTTACATTTTGATTTACGATCGAATTTATAAAAAAGGCCGTTTTATTACCCTTTAATAAATTTCTAAAAGTTCTTTAATTACCCTAAGCATTTTGCCAATTGGCGTGGCAAACCATATGTATTTTTTAAAAAGTGTGGCATCACTTCAGAGCTTTCAACATTGACAACAGTTCCAAACTCAGTCTTGGACAACAGCCAGAAGTGGACTTTCTTTTGAAAAATTTCCTCCATTTTGCTTTTTGAGAATATATTCCCTTCTTTTCGGACCTGACTTATCATCAGTCATGATTGTGCCATTTGTTTTATTTTCTTGTCAGAAATGTCATGGATTGAGGATGGGAGAGGACAAGGGACGACAGGGGATCGATTATAGTTTGGATATGGGAGAGAACGTTTTGAAATGTTTATGTATAGGCTTGTTAATGGCTGTCCACAAACAGGCATGGAAGTTTAGAATGCTTTTGAAGATGTTTTAAATTTAAACATAATTTTATAAAAAAATTTGGAGGAAAGTTTGGAACCTTTAGCACAGTGGATTCCAAAATGTTTTGAAATAAAGTTCGCTTTAAATATGCTAAAACATATTTGTCAATGTAGTTTTTAATTATACATAAAAAACACTTTAAATGGGTCTAAAAATCTTTTCATTGAACGACACTTAAAAAAGAATGAAATTATTTCGGCAAATTTCGAAAGAATATATATTTAAAGCTTGCTGCTAAATTTTAAATGCTATTGCAGATCTGAGCCATTGGAAGGGTAGCTGAAGACTTCCCATTCGAATTAATGAAGAAGTTTTTTTACTGCCTAGTCTGTATAGTCTAGCGTAACCATGCAACAGGGAGATTCCACGGGAAAGCTAATTGGAAAAAAAATTAAATTTGAATGCCTTCCCAAGTTTTGCTTACAAAACAAAATACCATTGAGTATTGACTATAGTTTGACGAGGATTAACACTTCTGAGAAAAGAGTCACGAATCACTTAATAGTCCGAAGGAACGAGCAAAAGCTGCGCACATGGGGAGAGGAATTAGAAAGATGTGACAATCTTCAGACTACCAAACTGTGCAATGGGGGATATAAGAAGGGTGTAACATTTTTGAACTAAGAAAGGATCAGATTTCTCGTTTATGGTAACCGGTGTGAAGGCCTTTGTTTTGTTTTACTCTAATGCAGATTTGCAACTATTCAGGCACGACATTTTTTTTGATCCGGAGGTAGAGATAATGTATTTAGAAATTTTATCTATTTGTAGACTAAACTTTATTATATAATTATATTTTTCATCAAAAATGCTTCGAGTAATTTTTATAAGATAATTAGCATTATTAAATGCAAGTAAATTAAACCTCCAAAATTCAACTGATAGTTTATGGCAAAAAGTAAATAAATTTTACCATTGCTAATATGATTTGATGTTTTTCCAACAAAAAAGAAAATACACTTTTCTATATTATTGGAAAAAAATAACGCATTTGAAAATTATTTCGGATTTTAAGTTTAAAATATAATTCTTGACTACCACAGAATCTAGTTTTATGATTTGATGCATATATATATATATATATCGTCTGAATTAGTTTTAAGAAATTTTACAATAATGTTTTAATAAAAGTTTTAGAAAATATTTGGTGAAAACATTTAAAACTTTTAGAATATTAGCTGTGTACTGTATTTTTAGGAATTGATATGTTATTTATTTGCTTATTAAAAAAATAATCATATTTTTGAAGTAAAAAAAAGTATAAAAAGAAAACAATAATAGTGTCAGTTTAAACAAACAGCAGACTATGAACTAACTATAAATACTTGCAAATATCAAGTAATCAGAAAAGCTACTTTTTTGAAATTATTTTATTCGAATGGGACCCAATTCTAAAGAGATTTCCTTTATTATATTTCTCATCTTTACAGCAAGTATTATTACAAATTACTATTATTTACACCAACAAACGCGTGATGGCAATTTAAACAAACAATAGACCATGAACTAACTAGAAATAATTGCAAGTATCAAGTAGCAAGAAAAGCTGCATTTTTATAATTATTTTATTCGAATTGGATCCAATTTTAAGGAGGTTTCATTTATTATACTATCGTCTTTACAGCATGTATTATTACCAATAACTATTATTTGCATCAATCAACAACGAAAAGTGGCAGTTTAAACAAACAACAGACCATAAACTAACTAGAGATAATTGCAAGTATCAAGTACCAGAAAAGCTACTTTTTTTTCTTCCAATTATTTTATTCGACTGAAACCAAATTCTAAGGAAAAGACATTTTCTTCGACTGTGAAGTTAACATGCGAGACCAAAGAGACATCAACCAGGACAGTGTCCTATTTCAAAGACGAGTAAAAAATACGTATTGATTTGTCATTATCATGGTCGAAAGGAAAAACGCCTAGAATCCTATCATTCGCCAAGAATTTCGGAGAAGTGATGAAAAGGTGATGAATCCCTTCTCTCCACCACCCCCTTTTGATTCAAAAAAGATGAAAAAAAAAGTAGGAATCGACTGACTTGGCGAAATTACTGGTCATCATATAACGATCGATAACACTTAAGTCACGAAGACTGAAAATGGGATGATATATCTATATTATTTGGATCTATATATGCAAGATATCTGCATATACAGTGCAAAAAGGAAGCTTCTATGTAGGAAGTTTTTTGTGTTTTTTAGGTTTTTTTTCTTGATTGGTTGTGAATGGTGGGAGAGAGATATTTTCTCCTTGATAGAACGTTCGTAAAGTGAGGTGAATGGCTTTTGAGTTGGCTGAATGATCAGATCTTCTCAGTTTGGAAATAAATTTGGGAATGATGGCTCCATTAAATTCAAAAGTACAGAGTATAAAGATTATATCACTTAGTTTTATTTCTAAGGATTCTTCAAAATCTGAATACTTTAATTTTTCGTTTTTTATCTTGATATCTCGTATATCAATTACATTTTATGCATTTTCATATAAATTAAAAAAACGTAATAGTTAATATTCTCTTTAATGTATCTTCTTTTATATAAAGTTGTATTTATTTACACTGTTAAGAAAATTCATAAACAAAATTTGCAATTAGATAATTCATTTGAACTTATGACTACTGTACAACTGTTATTGATGACTATTTGCATTAAATAAATACACAATTCTTAAAAAGTTGACGATTCCAATCACCCTTATTCGCTATCTTAAATAGGATTTTTGATATTCATTGAGAAATGTCTGCAACCATTTTTATATTTGAAGCTTAAAACTGTTTGGTCTCATATTAACTTTTTCGTTAACTATAAAGCATTATAATAGAAGGCATTATCAGACTCTTGTTTACATTGTATCAAATAATTAAAAAATAAAGAAAATTGCATTAATTGAAAAGAAATAGGAGTCATAGAATAGTAGTAAATATAGAAAGTAGAGAAAAATATAGAAACCTCAAACTCTCAAATTTACTCTGAGTACGGAATATAGAAATTGTTCTTTTTGAAAGTATTCCTGTTCATGCAGGAATTGAAGATGATATAAAATAAAATATCAATGTAGTATCAAAATATCTTAGCTAATGATTTTTTACAGTTTTCCGTAACATCAACAGATTTTTCATGTAGATTCATCAGATTTTTCAATTCATCTTTTTTTTTTATTTGTAGTCTATACTGTAGAAAATTCTAGATTAAATTGCGATAAAAATTACCCGCACTCAGAGTATCGGTATTTTTTTACCGTTAAATTAATTTTTACCGGAATATGCTATGTAACAAAAAATAATCCGATGAACGGTAATTATTGCAGTAATAGTTACCTTAATATCACTGTAATTAAATAGATATTACTGTAAAAATTACGCATAATATTTCACGGTAAAAGGGGATTTCGCAGATGATGCACCCAAAGTGCCGATACTTTGTACTGTAATTTTATCTGGGATTTTTTGCAGTATACCATATTAAGAAAAAAATTGTCTACAATTGTCTACAAATTTGTGTTTAGGTTTTGCACTAACTACTTGGAACAATAATACATTTGTGTAGCATACTATTTTAGTTTAGCAATTACTTAGAAGGATTATTTAAATATTTTTATATATTAACGCAAATCAATTTACAAATAACTTCTTGCATACTTATATTTTAAAATTTTTTTCATATTCAAATAAATAAGCTTGGATTTATCAATTTTCTTGCACAATTCCAGTCATTATGTGCATTTGATTGGAGAATTTCAAAGTTAAGCTAATATATTTATTTCAAAATTATGCATTTTAGCAACAAAACTGCTTTATTGATACTGTATTTTAACAACTATTCGCCAACAATTACAGTTATTTTTAGTGATTCTACAAGAATTATTTTTTAATGCAATTCTAGCAATTGCTTAGAAAATTTATCACTGATACATTGCTGTGCAATCTTTTGTTCTATATAATAAAATAATTTAGAATAATCCTCTTTAACATATTTCAGTAGAGACAGTAGTTGTAAAGACAGTGGCATTTTTACTTGTTTTAGGAAACGATTAATCCTATAGACATTAAAAACAGCTATTTTAGAATTAGAGTTCAAAAATAGGCGATTAGAATGTCTTCTTTATTTTTTGATATAAGATTAATCAAGTTTTGAAACGAATCAAACCTTTTCTTCCGCTAGAGAATGTGGCTAATCCCATAGACATAGATTAATCTCATAGACATTAAATTTATTTCTTCCCTTATCTTTTAAAGTAAGAATTTACTTATCAAGTTTAGAAAAGCATCGATCTCTTGTTTGGGCAATAGAATGCGATTAATCCAATAGACCTAGGTAAATTTAATAGATATTGCATTTATTTCTCCCTGAGCTTTTGAAATAAGAGTTTATTCATCAAATTTAGAAATGCATTGATTCTTTGCTTTGGCTAGAGAATGTGGTTAATCCCATAGATATAGGTTAATTGCATAGACATTAAATTTATTTTTACTTTATCTTTTGAAGTAAGAATTTATTTATCAAGTTTCGAAATGCATCGATCCTTTGCTTTGGATACAGAATGGGGTTAATCCCATAGACATAGGCTAGTTAATCTCATAGACATAGGTTAATGTCATAGACATTGGTTAATTTCATAGACATAGGTTAATCTCATAGACATTAAATTTATTTCTTCCCTTATCTTTTAGAATTTACTTATCAAGTTTGGAAAACCATCGATCCTTTGCTTTGGCAGTAGAATGTGGTTAATTCAATAGACCTAGGTAAATTTAATAGATATTGCATTTATTTCTCCTTCATCTTTTGAAATAAGAATTTATTTATCAAATTTAGAAATGTATTGATCCTTTGCTTTGGCTAGAGAATGTGGTTAATCCCATAGGCATAGGTTAATCTCATAGACATTAAATTCATTTTTTCTTTTTCTTTTGAAGTAAGAATTTATTTATCAAGTTTCGAAATGCATCGATCCTTTGCTTTGGATACAGAATGGGGTTAATCCCATAGACATAGGTTAATCTCATAGACATTAAATTTATTTTTTCTTTTTCTTTTGAAGTAAGAATTTATTTATCAAGTTTAGAAATGCATAGCATCCTTTGCTTTGGCTAGAAAATTGTAGTTAATCCCGTAGACATAGGTTAATCTTATAGACATTAAAAAACAGCTCCTTTGTTTCTAAAATGTTTCATTTGGATTCAAAAAATGCGATAAGAATACTCTCTTTATCTTTTGAAGTAAGAATTTATTTACGAAGTTTAGAAGTGAATCGAACCTTTGCTTCCGCTGGAGATTGTTTTCATTTTCTTCGTCATGTATGCCAATGTTACTTTTCAAAAAAATGAAAGAAACATAAAGGTTGAGAATATCCAAATTTTTTTCCAAATTCTTGCATCAGTTTTTTCTTCTAGAATTTAGAATATGGAATGTGTAACTGTCGTACAGCAGATCCTGTCGAGAAACAACAACGAGAAAAAAAAATATAAGTTTCTCTTCCGGATCGAATACAAGTCTGAAGCAAAGAGCCAACTCTGAGTTCTTTTTTATGGACAGGAAAATCGGAACGAAGCTCAGTTGTTTCAAGTGGCAACGATATATATATCCTCTTCTACATGCAGAAGATAGTCACCCTTTTTCTTTCTACTTTAACTTTCAAATGTGGGGACATTTCATCTGGTCTTGGTGTCGTTCTGAAGCGGATGCGCTTGGACGACATTTGCATCTTTCTACATCGAAGAAAATGCTTTTCTTAAACTTTTAGGATCGACGTTTGAATATATGCTCTCGATTCGACATGCATTTTCCGGATACTTTTCAAGGAATTTCAAGAAGGGTAACTCCAACAGAAGGTGAGTAGGATTCCGTTTCCTTTATAAAAAATCGACATTGGTGATTTTGGTCTTTATAATGCATAAAGTTTCTTTTTTTGTTAGTGGATTTTGGCAACAGTGGTCGATTGGAAAGATGGCGCTGTTAGTTCTTCATTCTGGAAAACCGGAATATTATATTTTGGATTCTTTCGTATAGAATGTAAATTCTTACGTGACGGAAAAATGAATTTATTATTTTCTTTGTTTTTCTTTAGAGTATGTGATATGCAGATATTGAAGTTCTTCATATACATGGAACAAATATCACGGAGCTTTTAAAGTTTTCTTTGAATTTTGCAGTATGAATGTTTTTCATTTGTGAAGCAATATAATGCTAATGCTGTCATATTCTTTACTGTGTGATATGTATTGTATCTTGGAATATATGCATTATAAAAAGATCATACGTCGAGTTTGTATCTTTTGAAATATAATAATTTTTTTTTATAGTTTTCGAGCATGAGCCTCAATACATACTTATTTTTATTATCAAATAACAAATGAAAATAGCCTTTTTCATTGCAAGAAAGCTACTAGGTTAATATTTGGCAGAAGGTTTCGAAATTTATCTGGATACTTAATTTTCTTAGATAACCAGCTAAATAGATTATCATCAAATTTGACGAAGTATCCTTTGACTTTGGAAAAGCCGTTTCTGAGAAAGTATTTCAGATGAATGCCTTGTCAAATGAAACAAATGATTATCTTCACTCGTTTGAGGATATGAATTGCGTCAAAAGTAATAATCCTGATACAATACATGCATAAACGCAATTAATTTGAAAAAACAATACAAAGTGTGTTAAAAGTGTACTAATGTACTTAGTCATCATCAGAAATCGAACCCAGGAAACCTATTTGATAAGCGAGCGCTTTAACACCTAAAATGTTCTGCATGATTGGTTTTTAAAATCGGATTAAAAATACTGGAAAATTGATTGGGACATTAAAGAAGGCTAACGTGACTTTCTTTTAACGTCAATCTAGATTCTTTTTCCCGTACAATTTACTGTAATATGTGAATGTTATTACATTCGACAGTAATCTTTACTTAACTCGCGGTAAACAACATAAACTCTCGGAATACGCTGAGATGTCAGAAAAGTGAGGAACTAGATCCTCAAATATTTCAGAGTTTGCGCTTCGGAAAAGAAAAGAAAAAAACCCCCTGAGAAACTACGAAATGCAGTTCAAGGATTGCTAAGTAGTAAGAAGTAAGTTTTATTTTTATGAGTGCATTTGAGTTAAATAAAGAAGAAATTTATAAATATCTAAAATGCTTGGGAATCTTATCTAGGATCCACCTGGCATTTGGGGTCAAATTTAAAATAAAAACCTAAATATTTCCCTCTACTTGTAAAACGTAGTTTGATTGCTCTCGAATGGAATACTTTTTACTCCCCCTTTTACACTTATTAGTTCACCCTCTTCAACAGGTATTTTTGAAACAAATTGGTGATCTAGTTGGAGCATTGAGCTATTCAAAATGCCTCATGTTTGTCAAATTTTATGCGGTGAAAATACTTTGGTTAAATATTTAGGTATTTCTCATAATGATGTAATTATGATGATTTAAATGATGATTTAAAAACATGTTTATATTTTACTCTTTTAAATTTTTTTATTTAAATATTCATATCAGTCCTTATCGTCACAAAAATTAATTTTTATGGGATTTCTTTTTCAAGCAATTTGACCCTCCACTCTGTAAAAAATTCCGGATAAAATTCCGGTAGAAAATACCGGCACACCATCATGAAATCCATTTTTACACTGAAATTTTACTGAGAAAATAAATCTGATATACCATAATTTGTACAATTGTATTTACTATAAAATCACTGAATCACTGCAATTAAATAAATATTACTGAAAAAGTTGCGGTATAAAATTCTACGGTAAAATATATGTTACGGATGATGCGCCCAAAGTGCCGGCACTTTTTACCGTAAACTTAACCGGAATTTCTTACAGTGCAGTCGTTTACTAAATGTATTTTCGATCTACTTTTTGTGCTTCAATTTTTTTGAAAGTAGTTTTTTTAAAGTATGGTTTATAAAGTAATAATTTAAAACCACATATTGAATTTTATTTTAATCAAGTAAAAACATCCATAGCATATCAAGTTGGGCATGTTGAAAATATAGACCAATAATTGGATAAAATTTTTTTAATGTAATATGCTGTAAAATGTACGAATAAAATAGCCAAATAAATTTTAAATATATATGTTTATACTAAGCTAAGTTATGTTATGATTATCTCATGCTTATAAAAGCACGCAAAGGAGTGATAAATCTTCACATTTTGAAGTACTTTATTTAAAGAAGTGAAATAAGCGTCTGTTTTTGTGTATTAGGCAGTAACGTCCAGAATAGTTAGTAGTATTTTTATTCTCTGATACTGTATGCACATAACTATATATTTCAAAACTAGTTTTACTTTTTGTTGTTGCCAAAATGCCATAAATGATAAATCTCCATTTTTTTCCACCTAATGCCAGAAGCTCTTTTAATCAATTCATCACAAAGTGATTTACTGCCTTAAATAAATCTTGTCACAGCCATGTGATCTATCTGTTAATAGTTCTTTGAAAATAGTATAATAGTCAGTTTCAGTAGAAATAATATTTTTTAAATAAAAATTTTTAAAATAGTTTTAGATTTAAACAGTAAATATTATTTTAGGAATTGGGTTAAATTTATGAAATATTATTCGTATTTTAAATCTCAGATTATTCACATATTTTTAAATTGACTAGCTTTTATATAAATATTAAACTAATTAGCTGTAAATTAACGTATTGTTTAATATATTTCTGCGTTTTTCATTTCTATCTTGCTTAAGGGTTGAATAATTCTTAAAATCTTGAAGTAATGTTAATATTTTAAACGTAGGACAATTTACTCTTTTCCAGGCTAAATATCCTATTTTAATTATACTCATAAATTAGTATTCTGATATATAATAACCTAATATTTACTATATTTCTACATTTTTCATTTCTATATTACTAAAGGATTGAATATATCTTGAAGTAATGCTTATATTTTAAACGCAAGACAATTCCCATTTTTCAAGACTATATATTCTGTTTTAGAAATACTCAAAAATTAATTGGTTTATAAACTAACGCGTTGTTTACTATGTTTCTGCATTTTTCATTTTTAGTTTACTTAGGGTTGAATAAATCTTGAAGCAACTTTAATATTTTGAACGTAAGAGCGTTCACTTTTCTCAAGACGAAGTATATTGTTTTAAAATACTTATAAATTAATTAGCTTATAATTTAAAAGATAATTGTTTCCTGTATATTTCTATGATAAAAAAATAAAAACCTATTAATAACGAACATTTTACATTACTGAATTATAAAGATTATTACTTTGCATTATTTTTAGTCTCGAATACTCATAGTTACAAAGTCAATACCAAAATTCTTTGAAAAATATTAAAACAAAATTAACTGGTATTTTTTTTAATTTACTCATAAATTATAGCATAAAGTTGTTCGGAAAAAAAAGGAAAAAACTTAAGTAATTTTTTTTATTATCCGAGGGTAACGTTTTCTTCTCGCTAATAGATTCGTGTTCGAAAAGTGTTTCTCGGAATCGATTAAAACCAGCTACTCTATCACTTATTGCGCTCTGTCGAGCGAATAAAATGGAGTATCGATTGATCGAACTCTAACGATAGCTATTAAGTTCCCGGAGGCCGTTATGAGCTCTAAACTTGAAAAGATTATTACTTTCAATTTCCTGTTTTTTAAACTTAAGTTTATTCAATTAAAGTTACCCTTATTCGTTCATTCTATCAGTAATTTTACGATCAAAATGAAGTTATTTTTTTCTATATATATAATAAAGAAGAGATCTCTATGGAAATTTTTATTCAGTTATTATTGTAAGGATTCTTGTTTAAATGAGGGTGTGAATGATGATAAGTCAACCAACCGTGTCTTTCTATTCGTTTGAATATATTTTCAGATTTTAGAAAAATATTTAATGGGATTTTTTAGTATGAGAAATTTAAATATCTTTTGCGATCTTAAATATATTTTTAATGGGAATTAAAAACATCAGGAACTTATTTTTGTAAACTATCGTACCGTCTGCAAACTATCGTAAGTAATTATCATTAGATTTTTCTACTCGCTAAAAAAATTAGGATAAATTATCGGTAAAATATATGCCGGTGCTTTGTACCGTAAAATTCATTGTAACCGGAGCATGTTACGGAACAAAAATAACGGATTTATACTAATTTTTACATTAATATCCACCGTAAAATCCCTAAGTCACTTTAATTGAAAAAATATTACTGTAAAAATTATGGTATAATATTTGGTATAAAATGGTTTTTATGGTAAAATGGATTTTACGAATGAGGTACAAAGTGCTGGAACTTTATATCGTGATTTGATCCAGAAATTTTTACTAATACTGTACTATACTGTAATATACTATAAGTAATATACTGTATTATACTGTGCTATACTATACTGTAAAATTTACTAATACTGTACTATACTGTAATATACTGTAAAATTTACTAATACTGTACTATACTATATGTAATATACTGTACTATATTGTGCTGCACTACACTGTAAAAATTATGGTATAATATTTTACGGTTGAAATGGTTTTCATGGTAAAATGGATTTTGCGAATGAGGTGCAAAGTGCTGGAACTTTATAACGTAATTTGATCCAGAAATTTTAACAGTATAATATAGCACTAGATTTATAAAATTTTCATTTTAGCAACGCTAAATACTTATAAAAAGAAAATGAAAAAAAAAGTTTTATTTCTTAGGACTACCACATAAAAAATATTAATTTTATTTTTAAATACAAGAGAGATGAGTAAAAAAATTCTCATTCTGTAAGTGATGGTATTATTTTAAACTATTGTTGTTTTTACTTGTGTGTTAAGACCTTCATTTCAAAAGTAATATTCTAACTTTTAAAATACATTTTCATTTAAATTCATAAAGATTGATTTAGTAAAGTGTTTGAATAATTAATTTATGATTCAATCGACAAGTCAGTTTGAGAAATTAGTTTAATATGAATAATCAATCTCCTTATTTTTATAAAAACTAATATACTTGCAACAATAACATTTATCACTTTCAAAACTTAACTTTAAGTTACAGTTTTAGTTTTTTTAAAAGACTTAAAGTACTTATAAAGCAAAAATGAAAAAAAAAGAAACAAAAAACGTTTTGTTCTGTTAAAATAACATGGTTTTATTTTTAAAAACACGAAAAGGGACAAAGAGTTTTCCTTTTGCTAGGTTATTGTTACTTCAGATAAATGTTATATTTACTAACAACACATTTGAATGTTCTTTAACTAAGCTTAAAATTAATAAAATTTTCTTTTTAGAATCTAAAGCTCCTATTTAGCAGCAATTTAAATTAATTAATTAATCACTCATCTGGCTAATAACCTTTAATAAAAAAACAATATACGAGATCAATTATGCTATGTTTGTCAAAATAATATTGAAGTAAAATCTATTTTAATCAGCAATGCTTATTAATTTTCAGTACATTAAAATGGAGCTTTTATTTTCTTTAAACTCAGATAAAAATTAACTAGATAATGTTATAAAAATAAATACAAATTTCCGAGAAAATTACTTTAAATTAATTGAAAAGAGAAATATTTTATTTAATCACTTAATGTTTAAAAGAATAAAATAGCTATTTTTTTTAGAAAATTTCATTAATTTTAATGATGGCAATTTTAAGTTAGATAATGTTTTTTAGCATTAATTTAGGTTATAAATTTAATGATTGTATATTAATGTAAAAGGAAATATAATTTTTATTTATTTTCAATTTTCTTAAAATAAATATATATATTTGAATTGAAGAATTAAATTAAGTGAATGAGGTTATTATGTCGTTATATTTACATGAACTTCCAATTAATAGTTCATTTCAATAAGTAATTAATTCTTTTCATAATTTTTTTTATCAAAATTTCTTAATGATTTTCTCGATAAATTTAAAATGGATTGAGTGTGGCTAATAATGAATACAGAATATTTCCTTGAAATCTGTAAAAAGAGTAAGAGTATGGATTACTAATCCATTTAATAAATGATAAAGCTTTTATATCATGAAAAGATAAGTTCTTCTTTTTGAGAAAAAGAATCTATTTATTGTAACTTTCTTAGGACATATAATAAGAATTAAGTTTGGGAATAATAAGAAATAAGAAGCATTTTAATGAATATGAAGAAAAAAAGATCTTACTTTATCTTATCTTACTGTAAAAGTCATATTGCTCAGTTATTGACATAATAGATTATTTTTCTTAGTCTACAACTGATTTGAAGGCGTTCCCAAATTAAGAAACTTGTTTTTTTTCTTCACGAAACCGTTTAACATGTTTTCATTACAGATTATTCTTATTGTGAATAATAATTCCTCTTCTTATAATAAATTTAATTTATTTCGGAAGTAAAGATTAATATTTTTTTAAATTTAGTTCTAAGCAAGATAACAACATAATCCCTTCTGAAGAAAGAAATAATGAATCAGAAAACATCTAATGATTTTTACTGGATGCAATCGGCAAATTTTTGAAGATATGTGATTCATTACTCATCAAAGAAAATAAAAATTTTTTTAGAAAAAAATAACGCGAAATTTACAAAATAAGTCTAGAATTTTCAGTCAAAATAATATGAAAACCTCAGTTGAAACTTAGGACTAATACGTAATTCAATAAACACATCCATTAGGTAAGAACTATTAAAATGTCCCGTAGTTAAACGAGTTCAGCAAACATGTTTTTTTTTAAAAAAAAAATTTGTAATTATTTATTTATTTTTATTTTTTTAATTTTTATTTTTATTTTTTTAATTTTTTATTTATTTTTATTTTTTTAATTTTTTATTTATTTTTATTTTTTTAATTTTTATTTTTATTTTTTTAATTTAAATTTTTAATTTTTTAATTTTTATTTTTATTTTATATTTATTATTATTTATTTTTTTTAAATTTTATTATTTTTTCTATTTTTTTCATTTTTTATTATTTTTATTTATTTTTACTTCTAATATTTAAATATTAGAAGAACTGAAAAATATAAACAAGACTTATACTTAGCTTGGTTTAAATAAACTTCTGCGATATAAACAAGACATAAAATCTTTTATTAAGTATCAAACATTTTATCTCCTAATGCTAAGATCTTGTTCATGATAATAACTTTATCCTTATGAAAGAGTTCTCAACATTTATACTGTAATAATTTTGTTTTTGAAAGTATTACTGTTTGTAAATAAACCATTTCATTACTAAAATACTGTAATGAATGTTCGAATAATTTTTTATCCAACTATTAATTAAAAGGCGTACAGTTTTGAAACTATCAAATAAATAACGGTTAACGGTTAAGTTAAAATTATAAAACCGTTAAGTTAATTTTTTTTAATAATTGAAAAAATAACTAAAGTAAATTCTATAACTACATTAATCATTAAGTTTCAATATGGAAAGATAAGAATTGTTACTTTATTACTAATTTTTTTATTTATATTGCTAAGAATAATTAGATCATATTAGTTTCTCTATGCAAATCTTTATGCTACATTTCTTAATTTTTCTTTACCAAAACAAACTATCATAGTTAGATAGTTTCTTTGCGTTATCAAAATTATATTTCAGAGTAAGCAAATATATAATTATGTTTATGTTTAGGATTTGGTCTTAAAAGAATTAAAGTTCCTAAATAGAAGTTCAGTAACTTTACGACTAGAAAAATGTGATTATTGTAGCATTAAAAATAATCAACTCAGGTAAATTTTCTATGTATCGCTACTTAATATCTAAACAAAAACAATTTAAAACAGCATATAAAGTTTATGTATTAAGATTTAATATTCTAATATTTATTTGCATTTGGAATTCGAATTTAGAAATTCAGCCATTTTTATATCCTCTTTAAGAATTAAGGATTTCATTTAAATTGCTCCTTCAATGGTTTTAAGCCTTTGTTTTATTCCGGACTTAAAATGATTACCCGTCCAAACTTGCGGGGGAAATAAATGTAATTTTTCTTTAAAGATTTGATTTATTCTTCAATTTTATAGCCGGGTAAAATGTTAAGAGTTTGCGAATTTCATTTTCTATTTACAGCTTAATATGCATTTTGATGTAAAAAGAGGTTAGCTATTTTGAATTTTCTCGTTATCACGTAATTGTTTTTCTCTTTACGTTTTTTAAGCTTTATTTTTTAGTATATTTTAACTTATTAAAGTTTTGATGGATGGAAAAAATGTAGCCTTCTCACTGACGATAAATTTTCATAAGATTGAAGATTTAAAAGAAAAGTAAATAACACGTGATATTATCAGAGAGGAAATCATACTGACATTGAGTTTATATTTATTCATATTCAGTTCTTGTGCATTTTCTTTATATTTTTTAATAAAAAATACAAACTAAGAAGTCACTTTTTTACCTCAAATTGAAAACTCTTAATTATATTATAATCAGTGACTACTGAGCCACGATGGTTCAGAAGTTAAGGCACTGAATTTTCAATGTGATGGACAGGAGTTCAATCCTTCGTGGGGTTCAATGAGGTACCAGTCTATCAATGGGTACCAGTTAATCTGAGAAGTAAAGGCAGCTTGTGCGTAATTCTGGCTATATTACCACTATCATGTGAGATTATGTAGCCTTAACCTCCATGACCCCTTGCCCAGCAGCGGGCTGTGTCGGGAATTTTTTCTTCTTTTTTTTCAATCAGAAGCATGAAGTCTCAATACAACACGTTATCATAGATATAATTTTACAGATAGATAAAATTTAGAGATAAAATTTACACTTTAGTGAGTTTTTTATTACTATTTTTAGGAAATTGAATATTTACTTTATGGTATAAAAGAATTGATGTATCTTACTAATATAAATTTAATCCAAACTTGATTGGAAATTTGTTTAAGTAAGAATATATTTGTTTAAGTAACTATTATAGCCACAATTATATAATTTTCTTTAACTTCTCTAATAATACAATAGTATAATATATTTTAATCACAATTGCTTACATTTTCAAAAATTTATAATTGGTACAATGAAATTAATCATGCAAGAGGTATAAAAATTCTAAATTTACTTCTAAAAAGAATTTATAGCGAAACGGAAAAAAGCCTTTGATCGTTAAAGAAATAATAATAAAATAATAATAATAATGAAACAACAATAATAAAAATATAATAATAAAATAATTATTTCCAAATAATGATAATAGCCATTAAGCGAGCTGAAACGCTTTGGTAACGATTTTTTAAGATTAAAAATAAGGCTTGCTTTTATATTATGTGATAAAAGTTTGGTAAAATTTAGTAAACTTTTCATGATACCTTAGAAAATGGAAAGAAACCCTAATTATTTGGTAAAACTTGCTTTTCAGTTTTTTAATTACTAAAGACGTGGTAATAAATCAAAACATTCGTAAAATCGTTACAATATGAAAGGAAAAATTACGCAAATGAATGGATTAAATACCATATGTTTTAGTTTCATTAAGAAGAATCGTGTGTTTCTTTTAACCAAAAATGTCATTATCAGACAGTATTGTAACTTCACCAAAATGTTTTTCTCCGTGTAATTTTATATAAAGTTTATCTTTATTATAGTTCAAATACCAAATTTGTTTTCCAATTTGATTTTCTGCATTGTTTGTGTCGTAAAAATCATTAAAAAAATTCATAGTTACTAAATCGAAATAGAATTTATATCGGAATAGAGATGTTTTTTAGATCGGAATAGAGATATTTTCTTAAAACTGAAATGGAAATGTTTTTTTTTTTAGAATACAAATGTTGCATACATTGCCTAATTAGAATAGCCATCATTTACGTCGTACTAAACGTCAGTCAAAAAGAACGCCTGAAGTTACTTAACCTCAATAGAGTTCAATACCAACACTTGAGTGTAAAAAAAAATAGATGAACATAGGAAACTAACACCTCATCCAAGTTGTACAAGAAGAAGACGACGGGAATTGCTAACGACTGACCAAACTCCTCTTCTCCATGTCTCATTAGCGAATAGAGGTTCCGGAAGCCGCAGGTGGAAATACGAGACGTTCGGAGTTGACCGAGCAGACATCACTTTTTTTTCTTTTACTTTCTTACGAATTACTAGAGTTGGCAAAGTTCACGAGTCGTATAACAAGTCTGTATTTCTATGCAGAAAGTTCATAAAGGGATTCTATGCAAAGAAAGTATTTTCAGTTATGCAGTTTTTTAAATTATACACAGCAATAACTTTTATTTATTATCATCTACCCTCTGACATCTCAACCTATGAATTTGTATGAGGAAATCATTTTTGAAAAAATAATATATTAGTTGGAGATTCATAAATGTACTTTATACTTCTACTTTATAGATATACTTTATAGTTCTGAAATAATTTTTACACATTTTATGAAATTATATGTTAACGGTTTACCAGAATTTCCTGTTTTTAAAACGGTTGTTCTTATTACCAACACTAAGTAAAAAATACAAAACTGAAAAGTAAATTTAACAGAATAAATGTTTTTTATACCATGCTTTTTCATACCGCAAGATATCGCGATAAAATTGCTAAATTGTACCTGATTTACCAAATTTTATTGCATATTATAAAACCATATTTTATTGTTAATTTTACCAAAATGATTACCAAAGTGGTTCGGTAAAAATTACCCAGTTTTTTGGTGTTCTCAAAGAGCTAGAAATACGCTAAATTTTACGGTAATTTGACCATACTTCTGTCTCTGAATAAACATTTTTAGTTGGACGAATCTAGCTTTTTAATCTCAAAAGCCTCAAAATACTGCAAAATACTACAATAAAAATATTACAATTGAGCCTCAAAATACTGCAATTTGAAACTAGCCCCTATTTCAAAAATGATGTTACAATAGTTTAGTGTCCGAAGAGAGGTCGAAAGTTAGGATTTTTTGATATTATGGTCACGTACTGTAGAATTTCGACTAGTTTCTTGAAAATCCTATCATTAGATCACAAGTTACTAAAGTATTCTGCTTCTACAAAGCATTTTAAACTCATCAAATTTATGTAATTAAAAATGTAAAATCATAATCGCATACTTTGTTTTATACTTATTTTTATAAAGTGATTAAAAATGATCTAAAAAGTGATTTCCTGTATTTATATTTCAAACAAGCAAGTGTTTGTTACGGAATTGATTTATTAGAATTTATTCTGATGCAACTACACAAACAAATAGTTCTAATAATAGTTTAAATGCTTTGTTTTGTAGGTTTTAAATAAATAAAGCTATTTTCATTAATAAATAGATTTTCAAGCTGGGAGAAAAGTTTTTCTAGAATCAATAGGAAACGTTACTCTTTTCAAATAGAAAAGAGAAGTCTGGTTATTTATTTAAAGAGTTGATACAACAACGAGTTTGTCTTTTAGACACAATTCTAAATTATTACACTCTTTTCTAGTATATACTGTTCGGGTTTTTGTAAAATTAATTTTGAAAATAGATAGCTAGAAGTTAGTTTAAAAAGTAACAAAATTTTTGAAAAGTACAGATTTTTGTACACATATTAATATAAAGATGCAATTTTATAAAATGTTCTATTGATGTAAAGGGAAATTAATTAATTAAAACATAGTTTTATTATCTTGAATGCAATCTAAGGACTATAGAAAAGAATATTGTTCCTATTTTGTCTTAATTAGCATATAAAAACTTTAAAAGCTATTTTGAATTCTTCCTAATTATTTATTGTTTAATGTTTTTGTTGGTCACAATATACATATGCACATGTATGTTTGTGTTACCGTTAATATAAATGTAGTTTTTATGGGGTTGAAATTTTTATGGGATGTTTTTAAAATCAAGTAACGTTTATTTCTTTATTAGAAATTAATGATTTACATATAATTAATTTATAATTATTGAGTAGATAATAGAAAGAAAAAAGAAAGAAAATTTCAAAATTATTGTTTTTAAATGAATATGAGGCGTATTATATTTTCAAAAAATATTCATTTAATGATTAAAAGAAAAACTTAGAATTTGATTTAAATGAAATTAAGTGATATTTGTGTGCGAATATTGCAGAAAGAAAGTCTAACCACAAAGAAACTTGTAAATTATCAAGATTTACAAACATGCTGGAGTATCATATCATTCTTTTTACAGTATGCAAACTTTAACCTTTAAAAAATAATTATCTAATTTCTTTCTTTTGTAATTTATGGCAATCAGATTTTTCTTAAGTTTACATAGTTTGAATTACGAATTCAATTTTCATCCTCTACACCATCTACATAAAGTATTCTCAATTCCAATTGATATAAAGAAAAATAATTCTGAAACATTCATGTTGTTCTCGATTTACGACGAATATTTTTAATAAAAAATTATTGCTTTTAAATTTTATTTTAAAGAATATTGGGTTTTTAAGTTTTGAATTACTTTTATTCCGATTTATTGCCTTATTTTTTAATCGGTTCTAGGTAATCTAAATCTGATATATTTAAAAATGGACACAGTGGAACAAATTTGTAGGTCACTCTTTCATGGGCACCATATTATGTGGACTAACGTTGCTCCCACAGTAGGGAAAGATAGTTCAGAGAATAAAAGAACATATATGCCTTTCTGGGATTCGAAGCCAGGACCTTTCTGATATGAGGTCAGCTTCCTGACCACTACACAGTCCAATCGACATCTTATATTATTTGTTTTATAATTTGCTGTCTTATTTACTCTATAAAAATTGTTATGATTACTCTGTTATTTTGTTATGATTACTATGATTACTCTATTATTTTTTTATGATTACTATGATTACTCTATTATTTTGTTATGATTACTATGATTACTCTATTATTTTGTCATGATTGCTATGATTACTCCATTATTTTGTTATGATTACTATGATTACTCTATGCTTACTCTATGTTTTTTGCTATGATTTCTGATTTACTGAAATTATTTAAATAACTTTTTCAGCCATAAATTTTCCTATTGTTTGGGATCTACATATTTTATTTTTTGTACACTGTAAAAAATTGCGGATCAAATTACGGTCAAAAGTACCGTTTGTCTGGGTGCCATTACTTTCTAAAATCAAATTCATTTTTACTGTAAAATTTTACGGAACAAAAAAAAAATCTGATATAACATGATTTTTACAGTAATCATGAATCACCGTAATTAAATAAATATTATTACAAAACGGTATTGCAGTTTAAAATTTTACGGTTGAAATAGGTTTTACAGATACAGCCCTCAGGAAGTCAATATATTTTTAACGTAATTTGATTTAGAATTTTCTTACAGTGAAGGCTATTACCGACACCATAGAAAGCTTAAAAGCCCTCTCTTTAAAAAATATATCAGCACCCAAAGGGTGTGGTAACAGCAACTTTGGCTACCTACACTTTAGACAAATATGTCTGCCCCTACACTGTCAATTTTATCTCTTGCTCATTCCATTTAAACTCAATATATATATTCCAATATTAGATTTTCCCTATCGTTAAAAATAAAACAATACTTTTATCTATTTAACTGACAATAACGATGAACATAAAGAGAAAGCTCCTTTCATTACACTTATCCAACCTATCTCTGGGGATAATTTTACTTAGAAATAGGGAATTCGTAAAGCAGGGTGAGAAAAGAATGCTGTTGAACCGATTCATTTTCCCTATTGAGTTCCGGAAATTCCTTTGGGATGAAGAATCTAAACGAGAGTACTCACTCTCTTCTTTCTCATAAAGTTTCATTAAAAGTAGGCGCAGCTTGGCGACGCATCTCTCGCCAAAATGATTTCCTTTTTTTCTTTCATGTCTTGGAATGAATCATACTGAATGATAATTTCAGAAATATGAGTTTTTCTATTCGGAATATTCATTGGTTGACAGGGTTAAATGGGAGATGAGTCGTGAGGGACAATTTGATTTTCTGGTTCGAGATTTTTCGTGAGAGATGAAAAAAAAAGACAAGAATTTCTTTGTGATTGACTGATTCATTCATAAGTCCTGTATTAATATTTTATTGCGATTGTCAAAGGACGACTTGGATGAAACATTTATTTTTTTATTTTATCTTACGGTTTCTAGCTTTAATAATTTTTTTCAAGTTTGACAATATTGTGTATTGGACAATATTGAGTAGTTTGCAAATTAAGTTTGAGTTTTCTTCTTTCAAATAAATGTCAAATGAATTTTTTTAAGAAAAAAATTACAAATAAATAAACCGATTGAAAAAGAGTGTAAAATAAATTCAAAGAACAATTAAAAATAGTTCAAAATTTAAAAGTGGAAATCAGAAAGTTAGAAAAATAAGAGAACTTCTTAACTATTCATTATTGATTATTTTAATAAATGGAAAATATTTTATTTTTTTCTCTTCAAGTTTGACAAAATTGTGTATTGGACAATATTGAGTATTTTGCAAATTAAGTTTGAGTTTTCTTATTTCAAATAAATGTCAAATCAATTTTTTGAAAAAAAAATTACGAAAAAATAAACCGATTGAAAAAGAGTGTAAAATAAATTCAAAGAACAATTAAAAATAGTTCAAAATTTAAAAGTGGAAATCAGAAAGTTAGAAAAATAAATGAACTTCTTAACTATTCATTATTAATTACTTTAGTAAATAAAAAAGATTTTATGCTAGAAAATTATATGGTATGTAAATTTTACGCGACGGTGTTTATTCAACTTATTTGACTAAACACCGTCATGTTTTTTAAACACAAAGCCACTGTCATATTATTCGAGTTCCATAATGACAACTTAATGAATTAGGGAAAATATTTTAACCTAGAGTATTAAAGAGTAATAAATAATATTTTAGGAAAATTTATGGTAATATTTCATTCAAGTTCATTAGAGGGATGAGCTGTATTTTAAATATGATTTATAAATTCATTGACTTTATTTTTGAATTCTATCACTTACAAGAATTTTTTTATTACAGTAAGAAAATAAAGCTTAAAACTGTCAAAGCAGAAGTTCTATCGCTTCGCAATATTCATACAATCAACCATTAAGTAAGCAAATATTATTTAAATTTCATTAGCATTCTTAATATTGTAAGATGCTTATAAAATCCCTTATGCATATGAGAAAAATAATTAAAATTAGTTGTGGACAAAATAATTTTAAGTTGAATGCTAAGGTATAAATTTTGCTTCTGTTTTAAATATTTGTTTTGCAAGTGTAATTGTAAAACCCTTTAACCAGAAATATTGTACAGTGAACAAAATAAAAAAATGCACTTTGAATAACTTTTGATCGAATGAACGGAACTACGCGTTCTAGGATTGAATCTGAAGTAGGTTTGAGTACAGTAGGTAAATCTGTACTAGTAGGAACAGTAGGTTAATTGTACTAGTAGGTACAGGAGGTTAATCTACAGTAGGTTTGAGAGGGTGATCTCAAATATGCTAATTAGTATAGTTAGTATTTTAAGTTAAGAAATTAGACCCAGAACGATACAATACTGAACAATATTTTCTCTGATTAAACATTTTCGATCGATTTGGATTTCTGACTACTTTTTCAAAATGCAATTTCTTAGGAATTATTCTGCAAAATTTCATTCAAATTTCATATTTTACTATTCAAATTTGTATTTTTTAAAATGATAAGAAAACTGTATACCTTACAAGTTATTTTTTCGACTATTTTTAAATGAAATAATAAAAATTAAAAAAGATTAACGATGTTATATTTCGCATGGAATCTTTAAATGCTTTATATCTTGGGAAAAAACGAATTTTGTAACTGTATGCTAAAACTTTTCAATTCACTTAAAAAGTTCTCGAGATAGGGTAAAATACGCAAAGAGTAAACTTAACTTTAAGGGATCCAAACTTTGGATCGCTCTCTTGATCAAACTATTGGGGATTTACTTCCTAGATTGCGGTTACCTTCTAGATTTTGGAAGTCAGAAGTCGAATTAGTGGAAACAGAGGTATGTTTATTTAGGAAAATTTCGTTTTTGTGTCTGATTTCGAAACTTAAAATATGGTAGCACTAATTGCATATTTATACTTCTTGAATCTTTAAAATTGCTTTCTAGAACGTGAAGATCTGATTATTATATTCAAATTTATACAGTGTGGTCACTTTTTTTTGAGCATTATACATTACAAAGCTTCTTTTTTTTAACACAGAAATTCTAAACTGGGAGCTTCAGAAATTACTAAAATTTTTTTATGTACCTAATATTTTTACCTGTATGTATATTGGAACAACTTATTAACACTCTCTTATAAGATTTACATCGTTGAACTAAGTAAATAAATTGTACGGTTGCACCTCATCGAATTAGCACCGTCATATCTTTTTAAACAGAAATATTGCACAAACACGAGACCTCGTTTCTATCTTGGGAATTTGAAATTGACAGCTTTATGAATCACTGAAAATATTTTGAAAGTAAAGAATTGATCAACTCTTTGAATCCCACGTTATACAAGGCAGTCATGATTGGCATCACGTGTTACGTAATCTACAGTAGAACAGGCGTCATTTCCCAAAGCCACGTGATCTTTTTCCCATTGCGAAGGGCAAGAAAGGGAAAGAAGATTAGGGATAATCGGGGGTTAAAACCCCTTAACCCCCTTCCTGCTTCATCTGATATCAATCGACACATTCAATAGGGGGCTTAAAATTTGTTTCGGAGGCCAAGAGTGGGCTTTAAGCCTATAAGTAGGGAAAGACGGGAATTCTCAGATTTTAATTGAATCTACTGATACTCATGGGAGATCATGCATATATGATGGGGATTATGACTNCTATTCATTATTAATTATTTTAATAAATAGAAAAGATTTATTTTTTTTCCTTCAAGCTTGACAATATTGTGTATTGGACAATATTGAGTATTTTGCAAATTAAGTTTGAGTTTTCTTCTTTCAAATAAATGTCAAATAAATTTTCTGAAAAATAAATTACAAAAAATGAACTGATTGAAAAAGATTGTAAAATAAATTCAAAGAACAATTAAAAAATAGTTCAAAATTTAAAAGTGTAAATTAGAAAGTTAGAAAAATAAGTGAGCTTCTTAACTATTGATTATTGATTATTTTAATAAATAGAAAAGATTTTTTTTCTTTAAGTTTGGCAATATTGTGTATTGGACAATATTGAGTATTTTGCAAATTAAGTTTCAGTTTTCTTCTTTCAAATAAATGTCAAATCAATTTTTTTAAGAAAAAAAATTACAAAAAAATAAACCGGTTGAGAAAGATTGCAAAATAAACTCAAAGAACAATTAAAAATAGTTCAAAATTTAAAAGTGGAAATCAGAAAGTTAGAAAAATAAGTGAACTTCTTAACTATTCATTATTAATTATTTTAATAAATAGAAAAGATTTTATTTTTTTCTCTTCAAGTTTGACAAAATTGTGTATTGGACAATATTGAGTATTTTGCAAATTAAGTTTGAGTTTTCTTATTTCAAATAAATGTCAAATAAATTTTTTGAAGAAAAATTACAAAATAATAAACTGATTGAAAAAGATTGTAAAATACATTCAAAGAACAATTAAAAATAGTTCAAAATTTAAAAGTGGAAATCAGAAAGTTAGAAAAATAAGTGAGCTTCTTAACTATTCATTATTAATTACTTTAGTAAATAAAAAAGATTTTATGCTTGAAAATTTTATGGTATGAAAATTTTACGTGACGGTGTTTATTCAAATTATTTGACTAAAAACCGTCACGTTTTTTAAACACAAAGCAACTGTCATATTATTCGAGTTGCATATTGACAACTTAATGAATTAGGGAAGATATTTTAACCTAGAGTATTAAAGAATAATAAATTATATTTTAGGGAAATTTATGGTAATATTTCATTGAAGTTCATTAGAGGGTTGAACTGTATTTTAAATGTGATTTATACATTCATTGACTTCATTTTTGAATTCTATCACTTACAAGAATTTTGACTTGAACTGTTTGCAAGGCAAAAGGCCCAGAACAAACAAAAGTGGCTGCTTCCACCTATTCTCTACTGGTATAAAGCAAAAAGACCAGGACTCTCTTTATCTCTCCCTGGTGACAGGCGAACCAACACCTGCTTATCCCGACTGGCCAGTGGACACCTGAAATGTCTCACATTTTCTGCAAATCAAAAAGTCTTTCCTCTTTGCCCTAAATGCCAACAAAACCAGGCATCACCTGAGCACATCTTGAACTGTTTAGGGCTGGACTGGAATGACATTCATTCCTCTCCCATTCTGGTTTCGGATTTTCTGAATATCAACGGATTCATTGATCTGGTCTGACCCCGTCAGACCAGATGGGAATTAGCAACAACAACAACAAGAATTTTGTTGTTACAGTAGGAAAATAAAGCTTAAAACTGTCAAATCAGAAGCTCTATCGCTTCGCGATATTCGCACAATCAACCATTAAGTAAGCAAATATTATTTAAATTTCATTAGCATTCTTAACATTGTAAGATGCTTATAAAATCCTTTATGTATAAGAGAAAAATAATTAAAATTCGTTGTGGTCAAAATAATTTTAAGTTGAATGCTAAAGTATAAATTTTGCTTCTGTTTTAAATATTTGTTTTGCAAGTGTTACAGTTTTGCAAGTGTTTGCAAGTGTTACAGTAAAACCTTTTAACCAGAAATATTGTACAGTGAACAAAATAAAAAAACGCCCTTTGAATAACTTTTGATCTAATGAACGGAACCCTGCGTTCTAGGATTGAATCTACAGTAGGTTTGAGTATGGTAGGTAAATCTGTACTAGTAGGTACAGTAGGTTAATTTGTACTAGTAGGTACAGTAGGTTAATCTACAGTAGGTTTGAGAGGGTGATCTCAAATATGCTAATCAATTAGTATAGTTAGTATTTTTAGTTAAGAAATTAGACACAAAACGATACAATACTAAGGAATATTTTCTCTGATTAAACATTTTCGATCGATTTGGATTTCTGACGACTTTTTCAAAATGCAATTTCTCAGGAACTATTCAACCAATTTCATTCAAATTTCGTATTTTACTATTTAAATTCGTATTTTTTAAAATTATAAGAAGATTGTATACCTTACAACTAATTTTTTCGACTATTTTTGAATAATATAAGAAAAATTAAAAAATATTAACTATTTCATATTTTGCATGGAATTTTTGAATACTTTATTTCTTGGGATAAACAAATTTTGTAACTGTGCGCAAAAACTTTTCAATTCACTTGAAAAATTTTTGAGATAGGGTAAAATACGCAAAGAGTCAACTTAACTTTAAGGGGTCCAAACTTTGGATCGCTCTCTTGATCAAACTATTGGAGCCTTACTTCCTAGATTGCGGTTACCTTCTATATTTTGGAAGTCAGAAGTCGAATTAGTGGAAACAGAGGTACGTTTATTTAGAAAAATTTCGTATTTGTGTCTGATTTCGAAACTTAAAATATGGATTTCTCTGATTAATTAGCACTAATTGCATATTTATACTCCTTGAATCTTTAAAATTGTTTTCTAGAACGTGCTGATCTGATTATTATATTCAAATTTATACAGTGTGGTCAGTTTTTTTTGAGCATTATACATTACAAAGCTTCTTTTTTTTAACACAGAAATTCTAAACTGGGAGCTTCAGAAATTACTAAAATTTTTTTATGTACCTAATATTTTTACCTGTATGTATATTGGAACAACTTATTAACACTCTCTTATAAGATTTACATCGTTGAACTAAGTAAATAAATTGTACGGTTGCACCTCATCGAATTAGCACCGTCATATCTTTTTAAACAGAAATATTGCACAAACACGAGACCTCGTTTCTATCTTGGGAATTTGAAATTGACAGCTTTATGAATCACTGAAAATATTTTGAAAGTAAAGAATTGATCAACTCTTTGAATCCCACGTTATACAAGGCAGTCATGATTGGCATCACGTGTTACGTAATCTACAGTAGAACAGGCGTCATTTCCCAAAGCCACGTGATCTTTTTCCCATTGCGAAGGGCAAGAAAGGGAAAGAAGATTAGGGATAATCGGGGGTTAAAACCCCTTAACCCCCTTCCTGCTTCATCTGATATCAATCGACACATTCAATAGGGGGCTTAAAATTTGTTTCGGAGGCCAAGAGTGGGCTTTAAGCCTATAAGTAGGGAAAGACGGGAATTCTCAGATTTTAATTGAATCTACTGATACTCATGGGAGATCATGCATATATGATGGGGATTATGACTTGATTTTTCCCTTTTTTTCGATCAAAGAAAATTAGCCGAGGTTTTCATCAGATTTTTTAATAGTTTTTTGGAGGATTAAAGCTGAGAATAACTTTTTTTTTTACATCAGTCAATTAAATATTAAACTTTTAATTTATGGATTCGTACATCTAGCTAATTTGATTTGAATTTTTTAGTATGAAAAGTAAGAATGATTGATTGCCTAATTAAATGTATCCATATAGAGTAAGTAAAACACCAGCCTGACTGCTCATTATTGGCATAGTTGTTACTTTCATTATCGCTAGTCTTAACCTTTTAGTTTAAATGAATGATTTTTCATGGAAAATATATTTTAAGACACCTGTACCATTAAATTGATACCAAACTAATAAGTAACTAGTTGATTCCTGAAATAAGTGCTTTGTTTGACAGATGCTTATACACCATTAGAGATTTCTCGGAAAAAATTCATGGAGAATATATTTTAAGATACCTTTATCATTAAATTGATACCAAATTATTACGTAACTAGTTGACTCCTGAAATAAGTGTTTTGTTTGAAAGATGCTTATACACCATTAGAGATTTCTCGGAAAAAATGGTTAAATTACCATTTATTCAATTGTTATTTTACCATATTCAAACCAAACAGTAAAATAAACCCAAATAAGATGGTATTTAAGCTGTTAACTGTGAGAAAATCCCTTTATTAACTGCTTTCTTCTAATACGGTTGGTTAAGCAACCAGAATTTTATCGCACCAATCAGGCTCACCTAATGAAGCCATTTAATTCCTTGAAGCAGGAGTCATATTATTGCCGAGAAGGCTAATCTGTCAATCTCATGACCGACAAAACGTGGATTCGAGTCCCAGCACTACAATATTTTCTCCATTCCCATCAATACATTAAAAGTTTCCAGTGTCTTGTATTTCCGAATTTCTGACAGTGGAGCATGATACTCTCATTCACGCATAGATGGCACCACCATCAATCTGCTTAACACAAAAATATAGTATTTCCAAGCTCTTATGGTAGGTGAAACAAACTGGTAAAATATTTAACACAACTCTACCACTGCTTAACTCCAATGACCATTAATTAACGATAGGTTTAGTTCAAATATCCTGTCAAATATTTTTTTTATGGTTTTAAACCATGCTAGTTGTAAATTGCTAAAAAACTATGCAGTTTATATTCATGACTTTTTTTACCATACTTATTTTTACCTTTACGGTTTCAAAATCTTAACGGTAAAAAAATGTTCTTTACGGTAAATTTTACTTTTAATTGTGTAGGCAGACTCCTGTCGTGTATTTTACTGTAATTTTAGAATGAAAGTTCTACCAATGTTAGATAAAAAATAGATTTTCTTACAAGCTACTCTCTGTTATATAACAAAAGAAGAGAATTACTAATATCAAACGTGTTACTGTTTAAAAATATTTATAATTTTTTTCAATATCAGAAACTATTAAGATTTTTATGACAGTAAAGATCACACAGAAAACAGTTTTCTTTCAATTTTGCATTAAGATAAATTATGAACCTTTTCTTTAGTTTCTGATATGGATTTAATAATATTTTGATAGATATGTTTAATGCTAGTAGAATGTCTGAAGTTGTTTACTTAGAAAAATTTACTAAATATAGTTTGTCATAGTTTGTAGTTGACCCTGAAAGAAGAATAACAATCACGAAAGATAATATTTATGATTAAGAATTCCCAGCTCATGTGAAAATGTTGATGTCTAGGATGACAAATGGCTAACAATATTATTATAATCAGCACTTAAATATTTTGAGTATCTTTTTTAAACAAAAATATATAAAGATTAAAAAGAGTCGTTTAACAGTGTAACAGCAATGCCATGGTAAATGCCTCCGACTACATCCTGAGCAGCTGTATATATAATTATTAGAAAAATAAAATAGAAATACTGTTTTAAAGTATCTTTCAAAACAAGCTAACAGTTATGATACGTAAAATTTCTTAGAGTTACTGTATTGAGAAGAAATGTTTNATATGAAGTAAAATGGAGTTAAACAACTAAGGTACAGTGTCGTCACTTTTAATACATTAATCCCATTAAACTTATTATTTACACGACATTCTGTAACAAAAAAAAGACATTTAATAGAAATAGATTATTAAAAGTGCTTTCTTCTTCAATCTACAATAATCGAACTGATTTTTAAAATACAAAACTATTAACACACAAAAGGCAATTTATCAAGTTTTTGTACACCAGCCAATATTTAGATCAATATAAATCATTTTATAAGTATCCGAGTCCGCCTATTACTACAAAACACCTTGGAAATATTCCATTATATGTTTGAAGTAGATAAATACTAACAAAAAACTATCTTTTAATATGAAAGCAGAGTCTATTCTACAAAACTATCGCTAGAGATCTTTAATGATGACCATTATAGATTTTTCGCTAGCGGTGCTCGTTTGCAAAAGCAAGGAGCACAGAAATGTTAATGTTGGCCAATGACTCATCAACACAGTCTATCGTGCCAAGGCGTCATTAAAAATATGAGGTTCTGCAAAAATAAATAAATTGGCGAGAGAAAGGAAAAAAAATGATGATGCTTGGTGGGCCACGCTGTTCGCCAAAAAAACTGCCAGTAGATGATCGATCTCGATCATGCGCAGAATTGATATATGAAAACAACCGAGTTATTTACGGAAGTGTCGCCATTTTTAGTCACATTTGCATTTTTTCTTGACGAATTTCTAATAAAACAGTTCAAATTATTTAGGCTATAATCAACCTATTTATTTGAAATGAAATATTATTTTGTAAATAAAATTGTCAATGAAAAGGACTATTATCATTTTTTAAATACTTTCTAATAAAATAATACTTTGACTTAAATTTGTAACAAACGATTTATTCACAATATAATTTTTCTGATAAACTTTTTTTGAAAAAAAAAAAGCATATGTACATATATATTTTTAAAAAAAGGTAATAGTTATGTTTTTTTACCCATTGATATGAAAAAGAAAATAAATTTTTACTTGTTATTTCTTTAAATTTGTTTAAAGTTATTATTTTTTTCAAAAACTGTGCATTTTGTTACAGAAAACTTAATTTTTAAAATATGTAATAGTTATGTTTTGTTACACAATGATAGAAAACAAAATAAATAAATTTATATTTGTGGGAAACAGAACTATGATACCAATCGATTTGTTTCCCTAATTAGTATCAGCAATATCATTTCAGGTAATAAACAAAAAATACTCTTTCTTTATTTGAACCAACTTTTTATGTCTCATTACTCCTTTTAGAAAAATTTAAAATCTTTTCTTATACTAAAAATTGGATAAATGTCTTGCATAAACTTTTTTAATAAAACTGTTATTAAAAAGATGATTCCTTATCGCTTTTTTATAAGAAATCTAATTTTTCAAAAAAGAAATGTTGATTATGAAGTATATTTTTTTTTTATTTAGTACGTTTTAAAATATGCAAACATTAAACATAATTAAATAGTCTTAGTTTTTCAGCAACTGGATTATGCAACGTAGCATCATGCGTATTGAGAATTAGCATATCTCAAATCTAATTTTTGAATATTAGAATTTGGGGTATAACAAACCAACCATTTACTTTTTAATGCTTTTTTGCATGCCTCAAGAATCAGATAATCTACTCATTTATATTGTTTTGTTAATAAACTACACTGAGGAAAAAAATTTAAAACTGCCAGAATGTGGTAAAATTCACCGCGTTTTTTACTCTAAGGGAAGAATTAAAAGTCCGGTAATTTTTACCGACGCGCTTTGTTAATGATTTTGGTAAAATTAAAAATGAAATATAGTAATATAATCTGTGATAAAATTTTGCAAATGTGGTTTTGCAAATTTAATTTTCAGTTTTGTATTTTTAGCTAAATATCTGGATTAATGGAGCTATAATTAGATAAATTAGAGCTAAACTTTGAAAACCAAAATTTCTGGTATATTGTTATTTTGAGAACGAAAAAAATATCAAATAAATGGTTTAAATATCGTATATTTTGATTTTATTAACTAGAAATATGTTGTTTGGCAAAATAACCGTTCCATATTATAATGATACTTCAAGTATAAACTAGAAATATATGATAATAATTCTATATGATAGACATATTTCTAGTTTATACTAAAAATATTATTGTCATATAGAACTGTAATTTTGGCAACATACAAATTTCTAATTAATAAAATCAGAATATATGATATTTAAACCTGATATTTCTAGTCTATACTAAAAATATCATTATCATATAGAGCTGTAATTTTGTCAGAATTTGTTTTCTCAATACTCCTAAAAATTGTCATGTTTAAAAAATTTTTCTTTTTAAAAAAGTAACTTTAATTGCAAAATCCTTTCTTACATCTAGAATCTTTTATAACATATTGAAGTGAAACGTAATAAACAAATTTTTACATCTAACAGGATAATAGTACAAATCAATTTGTTTTGTTAACTAGTAACCATTAATACTTTTTTACTAAGGGCTAGTTTTGCAAATAGGTGTTGTTATTTGCAATAAACCTTTTTTTTAAATGTTAATATGAAACACAATAACTATGTTTTTACATGAAAGCAACCGAATTATGACACAAATCAATCTGTGTTACTGATTAGTTTCATCGTAAGTGGCTCAGTTGCCCCACGATACGACAAGGATTGTAAATACTTCATCACATAGCAGAAACGAAGCTGCTATGTTATTTATTGAAAGAGAGCTGTTTTTTTATATGTTCTATTTTTTCTTTCGTTCTGATCATTCCTACCTGTTTTTGGGTCCCATGACGACGACGTCATCTCCTAAATAGGAGTCACTGTTACAAGTCGAGGAATATTTCATAAACTGATGACGTTTTTTCCAATCGCGTTCAGCCTTCTGAGAAAGTTCTTCTTTTTATTTCTACATTTATTTTTTAGGCTATCCCACGAATTATTTGTATGAAATGGAATGAAATTGTTCAGGTAGCGCATAAAATGAGAAAAGGGCGGAAAAATATTCTAAACAACACGCAATTGAGTATTCATATATCTGATTATGAAAAAAAAATAGTTGTTTGTACTACCTAGAATGAACTGGTGATTTGCTCTATTTAAATGGCAACTTTAGCTTCAAAAAACACGCGATGGTTTTGGATAGCATATTTCCATATAAATGATTGATTTGATTACATTTTTATAATTGCTTATTTTCGTCTTATATTTATTGTATAGTGAAAAGGCCAATTTCAGGAGTTTGCAAAAGAAGTAAGCAGTGCTACTGAATGTATAATAAAAATAGCTGTTATTGAAACGATTTGAATATAGAGCTATTTTGTTTATGCAAACAATTTGGGAACACTTTATTTTATTTATCTTTAATGTCTAGAATTAGACTTACATTTTTTGTTTGTGCAAATTAAATGTTTCGAGTACATAATCAAAATATTGATATTTTGAAACATATTTGTTTCCAATAGTCCTTAATTTCCATTATCAAAACATGTTTGAGAAAATACAAAGAGTTATAATGATGTTTTGTTTTTATGTTTGCAACTTTATAAAACCAGAAATTAAACTATACTGAACTTTTAATTAAGAATTTACTAGAATTGTTAATAATTTCACAAATTACCTTTTCATAAATTACTTTTTTAAACAAATGATATATTGAAAAAAATATACAGGGTTCGAGAAATAACATCATATATGTAAGTACAAAGCTTAAGCGCATTTTATATTAATTAGTTAACAATTTGCTTGGTATAAGACATCAAAACCGTAGTAATTAACAAATAAAACTACTCGCATTTAATAATATAATACAGAAAAATGGGCACTGTAAAAATAATTCGTTACTGTAGTTCAGTTGTGATTTAGTTTGCCAATTATAAAGATTACACTAAAAATTTTTTTTCCTTTCTGTTGCATGAGATTTCTTTATACAGATCTTCGACATTGTCGTATTGTTAATTTTAATCCAAGTTACAATTTTTTTAAATGACATTTTTAGTCAAAATTTTTGCCGAAATGTACAAGTTGAAAAACGTTATATGAAACAGGAGGTCACATGAATGCTGCAACAAAATTCTAGAAGAGTTGGGGCACGTCACCAGTATTAAAATTACGTAGGATCCCATGCCCAGAAACGTCTTCATATGCCGCTAGGGGTGCTTCCCCTATTGCGATTTGTTTCTTAAAGTGTTTCAACCACTCTTAGAGGATAACGACGACGTTATGATGTGCATAACTCTCAGAAGTTTGTAGCAACATTTACGCGATCCCATTACAAGTAAATTGCCATTGAAAAAGAAATGGATATATTTTTTAATAAGCGTAATTTTATAACAAGTATAATTAATAATAATAGCAATAAGTATAATTAATAACAATATATTGAATAAATTATAAAAAGATCATGCATTTTTAGAACTTTCATTATTATTTCCTATCACGCTTTTTATATGAAAAGGAAATTACCAAGTTTCTTGTTTTCAATGTTTACAGCAATTCGTTTTAGTTATCATTTAGAGAGAACTATAAAATTGCTTATTTTATTCCTTTCCAGCTACTAGTATACATTACACTAGAAACAAATTTATAAATAGACTTGGTAAAACTTCGTGAATTTGAATTTATCTGTCGTTCATGAAAAATTACTTAAAACTGTTAATGATAAAACAATTACAAGATTTCATTCGTCTTATTAAGTGTTTTTAAAACAAAGTCTTTTATTGGTAAATACTTTCGTAATTGTCCTTATTTATTTTAATGAAGTTGGGAATTTTTTAAAGGAAGGTTAATCATTTAGGGTTCCAATGCCAAAAAAAAAATCGGAAACTGCTGATATATGGTATTAATGCTCTGTTACCATATAATGGAATAAGCATGACTTAGTTACAAAATAGCGTCAAAAAACAAATTGATTCTTGAAAAAAGAATCGTGAATATCATTCTTGCTATTCTTTTTAACGAATTACTGCTATCAATCTCTAAGTAGTGTTTTTAACAGCATTTTTCACCTATAGCATATTTTCATACGTAATAATAACTGATGAATGTAGATGTATGTTTACTGAACGAAATAGTCTTCGAATAAATCAAATTATGCTCGTTAATTTAAGAGCGATTTTAATCAATAGTGTATTTTAATAAAAAAGCCAAATAATATATATTGAATGCAGAATCATATATCTAAAATAATGAATCGATTTTAGAGTTATATAACAAGGTAAAAGTCATTATAAAAACTAATTTTAACTGAATGAAATAGTTATTAAATGAACTAAATTATACTCGCTAACTTAGGAGCAATTTTATCAATAGCTATTTTCATGAAATGGAGAAATAATATATGACAAATGCAAAAGTATATTTCTAAAATAGTTTAATGGTTTTAGAGTTATATAAAAAAGAAAAAAGCGTTGTAAAATCTATTTTTAACGGAATTAAATAGTCTGAGAATGAACTAAATTAAGCTTGCAATGCTAGATACCAGTTTTTTAAAAAATAAATAAAACTTTTTCTGCTAAATTGAACACAAGAAATATTCAATTTGCATTAAAAAAAATTAACTTTCAAAAACAGGATTAAACAAAGACATTCATTAAATTGGCGAGTTAAACTCAAGTTTGTTCTTATTAGGCGGCGTACTTCTGACAACTTAGTTGAGATATTTTCGCATAAAATAGCTGCATGGTAGAAGCATTCATTTGTATTCTAGAACACTTAAGATAGTGTCGCCAAGCCATTGTGCTCTCTTTTAGTAGAAGAGTACTAAACGCTAACATTATGGGTACTTTAGACTGAATGGAACCGGAAGTGGTGAGGATGTTTAGAGAACCTTCTGATAAAGCTCATCTTTTTCAGAGCAACAATGGAACGTTGTTACTTCATTAAAAATGTTCTAAAGAGAATCTATTTTCGGTCCATGTGAATGAATAAGGGAGCCACTGCTTGATTAATGATACCAGAGTACTTAAGGTATTAATTATTACAGCTTTTGCTGATAATTTGAACAAATCGTTCGATTTTTTTTCGTAAAAAAATATATTATTCCATTGTATTAGTCATATTACTTGATTAATTATGTAATGGCTTTTAAAAGCATTTAGAGACAATGTTTACAGATTTTGATAGTTTATTGAATATTAATTAAGAAAAATTAGTTTTATTATCTTCTTAACTTTAATTATAGTAAAATTTTTGTGGAAAATTGAATACTAATCTTACTTAGTGAAATTAATTAGTTGCGCTATCTGTCTAATGTGTCTAATGAAGGATTCAATTTATAATAAATAGGACTTTAATGAAAACAAAAAAACTCTAAGCTACAACTTAAGGCTACTTAGTACTTTGAATGTTAACAATCTATACACCAATTCAAAACCAATAAAGTACTACAGAACCATACGAAAAATATAGTTACATAATTGTAACTGTATTTTTCGTATATTATCTCATGTAGTTCACATTTTTAAAATTTTCTGCAAATTTTATTAAGGCATAAGTTTAACACTACTAATTATCGGAACGAATGCTATCATATAAGTACTACAAATCCATATAAGGGATGTGATGTTGTTAATTAATTAAACACATTATGCACACTCTTGGAATGTTTTAAATCATCATCTCTTTAAAATACGCTGAAACATTATAGTCCAAGTTAAACCATGATATCATAATTCTTAAAAATCGTAAATGCCTTATTAAAGTTTCAATTAAACAAATTTACACAATATTACGGTTAATAAAACTAAAATTATATTCCATTCTTTCCATTTTTTCCATTCTATTCTTATGGTTTAATTATAGATTTTATTATTAGTTATTTAGTAAAAATTACAAATCTAAAAAATAAATTTAGCCGAATAAATGGTGTTTATGACATTCTCTTTTGTATCAGGATAAAACAACCAAATTTTACCAATTTTGTGAAATTATGTCATATATTATAAAACCATATTTCATTGCGTAATTAATTGTAACAAAACAAAGCCATGTGGCAAGTATAAAGCTTACAAGTTAACGAAACTAAAAGCTAAAAAATTAATATGAATAATTATTGCACCGATAATTACTAACCGAGTACTGAAACAAAGCCGTATAACAAAAATGTGGTTAAAATTAGTGAAAAAATATTGAAATAAGCAAATATTTGCAATAACTCAACAGATAATTAATATTTAAAAAATAAACAAAGTGCCCACAGCAGCTAAGGATTGTGAAAAATATAAAATTACAATAACACAGATCTCAGCAGGGAAATGAACAAACAAGAAAGTTCTAAAAAAGCAAATGTTTGTGAACTTCTTAAGGTATACTTCTGCAGAAAAGCGTTGTGTAAAAACATGCAAAATTTTTTCTGCCATCAAAAACCGCTGAAGAAAAAATCTTCTTTTGCCCTTCTTTAAAACAGAAAGAAGAATCTTGAAAGGAGATTTATTTTCGAAACCACAGAACACGCAAGTTATCTCGATGCAAATCATTTGCGCTTGCATATGAATCTTGAATCAAGATGGCGGCGATAAGAAACGATGCAAGATGAAAAACTTTTGTTTATTTAGTATAAACAAGCTGACGCAGACGATATGTATTTGCTTTTAGTCTGAAACTTTCGAAGAATTCTAAATGTTCGTTAGATTCTTTGTGTTAAAGGTCGTTGGTTTTTAATGTAAATTATTTTGATGACTTTGCTTTGACAGGAAAAGTTTTATAAAACACTAACTATATTTTACCAGTTTATTTTTATGACAAATTTTGCGTCAAGAATAAAAGGAAAGAAGTTTAAAATTCCAAACTTGACTTGAACAAAATAAGTAATAAAACTGTGTGTATTAAAAAAGTTTTTAACTTAAATTTTAATTAATATTTGGTAAAAAAGAATTTGCATAAAAATCTAATAATTCATTTAAATTAATATTTCGACGAAAGTCTTTGATTTAATACATTTTTTATATAATATTTGAAAATATTCAATATTCGAACAAACTTTTTATTATTTTGCAATTAAAATATACTACGTGAATCGTAGTCACCACCTTTAATATGTATTTTTAGAAATCTCACCAAAAAGTATGCACATTAGAGATATATAAAATAATAAAACTATGAAAAAATAAAAATGTAATCGAAATCAAGAGAATTGCTACTGAAAGAGGCTACACTGGAAAATACTACAACATGTTTGATTACCAGAGAATACAGATGACAATTAAAAGACGATTGTTTAAGCATCTGTAAGTTTTCTCAGGTAATCAAACTGGTTTTGATGCCTTTCTTTCCGCCTTTAGAACTAGTGAATCCACAGATTTCAATTGAGTATTTTTCATTCACGATACTTAATGTGTATAATTTTTCACTTTCTGAAAAGGATTATAAAAGTTTAGATAGTGCTGGTAACGGAGTATTTTGTATATTAAAACTGACACTTTCCATAAGTGATTTTTTAAGCGATTTCCTTTTTTTTTTATTTCTCTCATTTTAAAAGAAAAATGTTCGATTCCGAGTTTTGTGATACGATTAAATTGTTCGCATTTATGACCAAAGAACTAACTGTAAAGTTTGTGAAATAGAAAACAAATAATGAAAAGCACGAAATACGAAAATTGAATTACAAGATTGTTTGTTTCCTTATTTACCCTCCTTATTAGTTGTATTACCTTATTACCCCTTATTAGTTCCCTCATAAAAACTACATTATTGATTTCTTTCTTTCTTTACAAAACACGAAAACCAAATTATATGATTTTATTCATTAATTTGTTTACGAGTTATTAGTTATTTCATCAACTACTTCATTGTTATATGTTTTTATACCTCCAAACATATTTGTAGGTTTCTTTAAATGTAAAGATAAAGTTAAAATGCATCAAAATAAAAATCGATAATTTTAAAGTACATTTAACTGCAATATGCAGTGATTAAGTCACTAAGTTATCCCTGGGCACCATGTTTAGGAAGTTAAGGTAAACGGTGTGCAATGTTAACTACATTGCTTCCCTCAAGTCTCGAAATACCCTTGACTATCTTGACCGATATCTTGTTATTTTAGTGTGAAATATAAAAATAAAAATGGGTTTGCTTTTTCATATTGCACACTAAAATAATTATTTGTTTTCATCCAGTTAAAACTGAAATATGTGGATCATATTTTCAAGATAGCTTCAAAATCCGAGTACATGAATAAACAGTTAGGTTTATTTAAATAGTGTATATTTTTGGATCTGGTACTTTATTTTTAACATTGAATGCACTAACTAAATGGTATATTTAACAAAACAATGTGTTTCTTGAACTGGTTGTTAAGATTGCACCTGATTAAGTGAAAATGGGCTCATTAGGTCATAAGTTATTCAATGAGTTCCGTTTTGTTGGAGCTGTCGATAAAGCATTCCTCATATATGAACCATCTCAATTATGCTAGATTCGTGAACGCTTTAAAAAAAATTAATGTATCTCCATATCAAAAACGGCTGCAACTACTTCACACCAAAATGATGTAGCGAAGCGAAATACATATTTTTGGATCTAGTGTACTTTGCACGATTACACGAATGTTTTTTACGCTACTTTTTGCGAAGTTGCCACCACCAGTTTTGTTACTCAATAACATCCTAATTTATAATTACTGTAAGAAAAGATACACAAAGAGTTAGCAAAGTTATTTTATGATACAATATAAAATATAACAACCATTAATTTAGAATGCATATACATACACTAATTCTTAAAAACCAATTAGTTTGTAAATCGAACATATGCGTAGCACAGAGAGAATTTTATGAGAAATTGAATTAGGTATGAAAGAACTGAAGTTGATGGAAATTATACATTATAAAATAAGCTGAAGCAGTTTTCAGAGATTTAAAAATGAAAATATAATTACACGAATAAAAACATAAAAAGTTTTGATGTTATATTTATCACCCTTTTTGGTGTTAAGGTTAAACTAAATACATTAAGTACAGTGCTGTAGTTATCATACAAAAAATTACATAAAATTGAGAAAATAAAAAGTGTTTCAAAGAATTAGTGTGATTATAATACTTAAGATGTGCTTGTTTTTTAACTGAAATCTGTTTGTAATCAAGCCATAAATTGATTCTAATGCGCATGAAAATATGTATTGTCAGTAAACAAACGGACAAATCTAATTAATAAATAAATAAAACAAAATGGTGGAAATTATGCACCAATTTATTAATCGGCGAACTTTCGTTTATCGTTATTAATCGGCGAACTTATTAATCGGCGAACTTTCGTTTTTGTTTTTAGTTGTTCAAGATCATATTCGCAGAGATATTACCGCACAGTTTTTGCACAGAACATACATTAAAGTTAACTGACAAAAATAAATAAATTGGCAGTGAATAGTATGTTTTGAATAGCGATAAGTGCTGAATCCATCGTACGTTTGTAACGACCAACATGGAATGCAAAAATAATTTATTAAGAACGCATTTTTTTTACTATTAAAACATACCCTAAATGCATCATTATCTCATATAGTAATTAACAAGCAAACAAAGCACTTGCGCTACACTGGCAAAACGAAGCAAATTGTTCTTTTTCAATGAACATACACCTATGTTGGAATAAATAAATTGCCCCCCAAGCATCATCAATCTTTAACAAACTTCTATGCAAAATTGACACAAAACTGGTGAATACACAATGAAATGCGAAATTAATAACGAAGCTGCAGCTTTTGCCACCTCTGCTTCCTGTTCAGAACAAGCAACCAGAAATCTGTATCCTGTCAGAAAACTGACAACAAGTCCTTATTCAAATGGACATCACATTAGTTCTGAAACATTTTAGCCATGGCGTTCCCTTGTGGTATGTGATTTTTATTTGCTCTGGAAGAAAAATCCGAACGTTTTATCACAGCAGGATGCATAATGTATGGATGGTATTTTTTTGCTCGTTTACGTATTCCTTTGGAAGTTCGCCAGGCATGGGCGATTCCTCTTTTGGAGATTAGTGTGACAGTCTTCCTTGAAAAGGTGGCCGTTCTTTGATTTAAGGCAGAACTCTTTAGTTGGGGGATTGTTTCAGAACTTTCGAGAAAAATGAGATTGCAGGAAAGCGGTACTTAAAAGAGATACATATTTTAGTATCTTAGTATAGTACGAGTAATATCATTTAAATTTTTCAGAAGCTAAAAAAATAATAAATCGAAATGCATTTAATTTAAAACTTTAAAACAAACTACATGAAACTCGCATAATAAATCCATTTCGATATCTGCTATACAAGATAATTAAAAACCTATTAATTTGAATCTAGTTCAAAATAGCTTAGTATTTCATATTGATAAAATATGTAGTTCGCTTAACATATAAAGATCATTTTACGTTTGATTTAGTCAAAAACATAAATTTTTTTTAAAATATTCAAAATTTTGAAAATTTTTAACTTTAAAACAAAAAAACATATTTTAAATGATGAGCACGAACTATGTAAAATGACGAACACATATTATTTTTCCTAAAATGACATTTTCAAAATTTGTTTAAAAACATTTTACCCCTCAGATCCAGATATTAAAGTTATTAGATTATTTCAATTTTGTAGCACAAAACTCATGCAATTCCATAACCTGATTTTTTTTTTGATTTATTAATTTTAAAACTTAGCTCTTTGCCTTTTTATAGAATTCTCGCAATCGTAAAAAACATTTATTTCGGAAAAAAAGCAACACATACAAAAAAACTCTTGTTTGAAAAATTTAAACTTTAAATTTAAATTTTAAATGGGTCGCAAAAAATCCTGGGACTACGACATTTTGAATTTTTTGCCTTATTGGCTTTTATTTAATATTTTCAAACTGTTCTTTTCTGCAATGTGTCAGTGCTTCATAAACTTTTTTTAAAAATATTTTCGACTACATAATCAAAACATAAATTTAATGAGATGCTTTAAGGTTTAAGGACACAGAGTGCAAGTTATTACTATTTAGTTTAAGATTGCGCCGGCCAGGTGGCCGAGCGGTTAGCGTGCCTGACTGCGAAACCATAGGCTGCGGGTTCGAATCCCGCTCTGGGCATGGATGTTTCTCCCTCTCTCTTTGTGTTGTCCTCTGCTGTGTGTGTGTATGATGTGTGAATGTGGCCCACCCTATAAATGGGTTTGTGGCAGTGTGGCGTGGGCAATGTTGCTCGCCTCCGTGACTTTGGCTCACAGGTGCCCACTGGGTAACGCGAAATGAGCAACAATTCTGGCATAGTATAGGTAAAAGAATCAAATTCAGTGCCTGCCATTGGTGAAAAAAAAAGTTCAAGATTGTATTGAGTGAAAGTGATTACAACTCTTAGTGTAATTAGAAGTGAGTATAATAATTATAATGCAGGAACAGCACTATGAGCATGCATTTAAAGTGATAGTAAAACTTACGAGTTGATATTTGATTATTAAATTTGATTTAAAGTAATTTGCTTTATGAATACCATATCTTATATAAATACATCAAAGGTAATTTATTCAGGATAGACTGAAATCGATATGGAGTGACTGTTCTATATCGATAGTAAAATAAATAAAGAATTAAAATAAAATTAATTTTTATGTGGGGAGAGTAGTTATCGACAATGCCAACCTTCATCTATCCATAGGTACCTCAAGATAGAATCGAGTTAATATGTTTTATATACTGGTAAATTTATGTTTAATAATCGTAGCAGTAATTACACCACAATATTCCCCCACTAGAATATTATCAGGGATAGAATTTGATGAATGGATACCACTAGTTGCTGTATTTGTGGAAAACCGGGAGAGCTGTATTAAGTTCACCGATTTTTGATCATTTGTCGTGAGAGCTGTATTAAGTTCACGGTTGTGTGCGTGGCCCCTCCTGAGTTGCTATTAGCAGTCGAGTGTGTGCAGGATCCTTTTATGTGTAAATAAGACTGAGAAGCAACAGTGTGAGGAGGACAATGTCGCAGTCACAAATAGCAAGTCTACTGTTTAATGTGTACCATCCATTGAAGTAGGTGTGCTCATAGCACGTTCACGAGCCACCAATGTGAGACGAGTGGTTATTGACAATGCCAACTTTCATCTATCTAAAGCAGTGTTTCTTAACCTTTTTGATGTAATAGACCCCTTTTAAAATTTTTTAAGAAGTCACGGACCACCCCCCTGTGTAAAAAATAATTGCAAAAAACATCAATTATCAGAAAACATTTATTTAATAGTATACAAAATTTTTAAAATTAAAATTTTTAATGCGAAGGTTGCTGCAGCTTTTCCTTACTTAATAAATTGAATTGGGGGATGGTTTTCGACAAAGCAGTGTGCATATCATGCTCAACATTCAATCGATTTCGATGTTATGTTTTTATTGTCACAAGTGTGGAAAATCCCGTTTCGCAAAGATACAATGTAGCAAGCGAAATTATAGCTGCCATAGCTCTCTTTACAAGCAATGGGTAGGCTTCCAAACGTTTTAAAAATTAGGAGTAGTCAGCGGACCCCCAAAATATAACTCATGGACCCCTAAGGGGTTCATGAACCACAGGTTAAGAAACCCTGATCTAAAGGTGATAGTCCTAGTGGTAGTTACGCCACAATTTATAATTGTGGATAGCCTATAGATCCTAGATAGCCTATAGATTTGAATAAAATTAGTTATAATACAAAAATTTAGTTCAAAATGAGGTTTATGTGATATTCATAATTCATTAATCTCGTATTGGTTAGAAAAAGTAATTTTTGATGACATTTAAAAAATTGCATTTTTGAATAATTCAAGAATTATAACGCTCCTTTCCTATCAAAGAAGCTTAGAAGTTACTCTACAATGCACTTTTCTTTTGAAAACAATATATAATATCTAGTTTTAAAGACAAAGAATGATTAGCTCTACTCCATCACTTACACGAAAACGAGAAGTCACAAAAATATTCTCTGGAATTAACAAATCAGAAAAATTCGAAATTCTAGAAGATCGATTAGAGTAAATGATGGAAGAGAAAACGAACATGTTTTCGAACTTACAGATCATTCAACCAAATTTCACAGCACCAAAAAGTAAAGCGTGAGCATAAAAAATAAAAATCAGTCAACCCAATCAACAATGAATTCTTATCTCCTGTTCCATGTCACCCAGTGACTCGATTTATCTTACAGCCAGGAAGAATGTTCGAACGTTTGACACCTCTGGTTTCCTCCGTCCGCGAGAACAATGACTTCGTCAATAGCTGTGGTCGACACCCCCTCATTGCCTTCACCCCTTTTGAGTTCCCAATTTGTAAATGGGAGCAACACCCACTCCTCCCACGCTTCCCAATGTTCGAAAATCGCTGCCTTCTTAATAGGTCGGTCGTTTTGTTCCAAAGGGTGGCAACGGTGGAAAAGGTTGATGACAATTATAAATTTCCCGTTTTCCAGTATCGTTTGCTTGGTTCAACAGCAATGGTTCTGTAAAAGTGTATAAACCCTTTGTAAAAGTATCTTGGTTTAAAACAATGTTCTCAAATGGATTTGACACAGGAGCACCCCATAAAGTTCTCTGTTCTCCAAGTAACTTGAGTAATTAGAAAAGGAAAATTAACAGACGTTTTGGGGAGGCTGGAGCAACGAACAAACACCTTTGCTAATCGGATGTTGTCCCGAATTATGACGCTGTGTATATCTTGAATGTGTCCCATTTCATCAAATGGGTTTCAGCCTTTTGCTTTGCATTGTAATAAATGAGTTTCTGTTTGGGTTAAGGGCGCTAATATGAGACGCTTTAATTACGAAACAGGTTCGTGTAATAATGTTACATTTCTCGAAGCTTTAAATTCCTTTTATTAAAATTAGTATCCTATAAGGAAACTATAGCCTGCTCATATTAAACAAATTGTTCAGAAAGCAATTATAATGTATTTCGAAATTGTTTGTGAATATCTTTGCAACATTTCCTTTCTTCATTGAAAATTAAACCACTAATGGTTTGAATAAATATGTAAATAAATAAAAAATTGGAGTTTTTAAGGATTGGGATTTTTTAAAATATATTGCATTGTTGTTTATTGGTATTGCAATGTATGCAAGACGCTGCAAACTGATGATTATTGTTAAAAATCTTATTCCACTGAATTTATTATAAATTGTTCAAATATTGAAGATTTTGATAATAATGGTGCACACAAGATAGTTTGCCTACATAATAAATTACTATACGTTAAATATTGAAAATTTCGTTTATTGTTTTTATTCAAGGAAAAATATTTTTGGTAATATTACTGCATCATATGGTATTGACTTTTCTGGTAAAAAACTTCATATTTTTGGTTAATAAAACCAAAATGTAATATTTAAACCACCCATTTGGTAATTTTTCCGTTTATATAGAAACGGTTATGAAAAATTCTGGTTTTAAAAATTATAGTTCTTATTACTACATATTTAGTAAAAAATACAAAACTGAAAAGTAAATTTAGTCAAACAAATGGTTTTTCAGTCCATGCTTTAAGGTATCATGATAAAAATACCAAATTTTACTACATTTACCAAATTTTATGACTTATTATAAAATCATACTTTGCTTTTAATTTTATAAAAGTCATTTCCAAAGAGTTTTGGTAAAAATTAATAAGCTTTTTGGTGTTCTTATAAAGTAAAAAACGTTATAAATGTTACTATATTCTGGTAGTTTTGATCATACTACATTTTTCAGTCTAGCTTGTTTTTCCCCATTTTATCATAGGCTCCATTTTTAAAAAAAAAATATTTTCAGTTTCATTAACTGAATCTAAAAGTTTTTTAAAAATTATTGATAAATATTTGAAAAAATGAGGTTTACATTTCGAGAATTAATTTTCGAAATTAAATGAAAACGTTTGTGCAACGTTCAGAAAATTTTTAAAAGTATCAAAACCTAACAATGTTATATTTTTGCAACAGTTTTGGCTATCTATGGAAATTTTTTATTATTTAAAAAGTTTTTTTTATTCTATTTTTAAACGTGTTAGCTGCTTCGGTATAAATGCCAAATAGTTTACAACATCAAAATGCGGTTTTTATATAAATATAACAGATTGTTTTTGAAATATCTATTGAAACAACTTCTTATTGATACTTCAAAACAAGGGAGAACAGAACTGTTAAATCAGTCGCCCAAAACTATCGCTTAATACCTTTCAGGCATTATTATTGAAGTAGTTTTACTCGATGCAAAATACATTATCGGCTGTTTCTATACAGATGGTTGGGGAGAGTAAAGAGTGAGTCGAAGGATTTGAGACGTGACATTTTGAACATTCATGCAATTCTCGATTGAGGAGCGAGTTAGGATAGTGAGTAGACAATCAGTCTTTGAGTTCCATTTTGCTCAAAAGGTGGAAGAGTTTGTAACGTCAAAAGTTGAAGTGAAAGTGGTGTTTGTCTCATTGTTATATTGAATTTAGAAGGAAACTGGCAAATATTTTATGATATATTGTGGGATATTCACACTGGCAGGTTTAAAATTCGTTTGTCTGCTTGCTTGATTCAATTCTAAATTTTTCTATTTCTGTACGGAACTTTGCCTATGCTAGGTGAAAAGTTTGTTCTTATATTTCTCCGAACTTGGTGTTGAATAAACCGAAAAAAGAAAAAAAAAACTGTCTGAAAGAACACTTAATTTTAAGTTAGCACCTACTAAAAAAACTTTAGTAACTATAAGTTAAGTATGCAACTTACAACAAGTTACATGCTTTTAGTATGTAACTTTTAGTAGAATGTGACTTTTTTTTTAGTAACATACTTTAAAGAGTGTAGTTAAATCCAAACACCAATAATGTAAAATGCTTACATACATCTAGGTCAAGTGTATTCACACATTTCGAGAATTATTTTCACTTCTAAAAACTCCAATGTTGGCGTATTTTGGATATCGTCAGTAGATTGTGAACATTTGAGCATGAGAGGACAATATTTCACACATTTCGTGAATTATTTTAACTTCCAAAAACACCAATGTTGGCGTACTTTGGATATCGTCAGTAGATTGTGAACAATCGAACACGAGAGGGTGATACTTCGTCTGTAATACTGCAAACTGTAATACAGCAATAGAGAAAAACCTACTTATTTGTTTAGATGCGTAACATGGATAGTTATTATTTTTATTTTGTAAGCATAATAAATCATTTGCTTTAAATAATTTTGACGCATTTAATTTCTAACTGTTTCTGTTCTGTTTAGTCTAAATCGAATTAGTCTTAGTATTTTTTTTATCACCTTATATTTTCTTTTCTATTCGTGTGTTTGATTTACAAACTAATTTTATTTTAAATATTAGTGTGCGTATGCATCCTAAACTAACTGTTCTTACATTTGTAGTATCGTTAAAATAATTTTACTGACTCTTAAGTGTATTATATCTTTTTGTTATTGTATCTTATAGTTATTATAAACATTAGGTACCATTGAAAACAAAAATGGGAGGGGGCAATTATTTTTGATTAAAAGTAATTTAAAGGAACATTTCTATTTTTTTTCTCACAATACAATGCCTTTAACGTTTGATTGACACCAAGAATTATCTCTGACGCTTCACTAAACAACTTTTAACGTCAGGTAGACGTCACCAATTTTGGTGCTTAGATATTAAATTTTAGATTTCATAATATATTGATTACCCAAATGCATAATTTTCGGTTGTTCCTAATAAAAAATCTACGCATTCTATTAATAAAAAAATATTAATTAATGAATCGATAGGAATTTATTGAAGCATAATAACTGTGTTTCTGTTATTCAACAGAAAATTTATAGTTTAAGTAAGTCAAAAAATAAAAAGCAGGATTTGTTTTGTAATTATGATGTGAGTTTATGAATGCACATAAAGATAAATACTTAAATAATTACTCACAGAATGCTGAATACTTAAGCGAATTCTTAATGTTTAATGTCAAATTTTTTTTCCGAATAAAAGTTCCGTTGATATTATTAAAAATACTGAATAAAGCTTGTATATGAATTTAGTTAGTGATAGTTTTAATTTACTAATTCATAATGGTATCACATTTATCTATTGCAGACGCAATGAAATAATAAATTATATTTTTGAAAATGGGTTTAGTTAATTATTCTTTTAAACAAATTATGTATTTATTTTTTTATAGAAAATATGAAGAATTACTTATCTCTGTTTCACATTAATTTAAAAAACACCCCTACATGATTCTTGAAATTTTAGCAAAATAATATACACATCATTTGTTTAAATATTGAATTTTAATTGAATACACTTTAAGCAATCTAAATAGAATATATTTGAAAGAATTTCAGGAATAATTACCAAAAGAATAGTAGCTATGGAATGTTTGGGGTAAATCATCAAAAAAATGGATATATAGCTTGATTAATAAATTTTAATAACTTCACCTATGACATTTTGCAATCATATTCTATTCTTCTTTGTGTTTTCTGTAACTGTGTTTGTTAAAATTTCATTTTCTACTTGAATTTAAAGAAACTCTAGCTGTTGTATTAAATATTTTTCGTCAAGTTAAAGTAATAGGAAAATAATTCTAAGCATTTATTATGTCTAAGATTACGTCTAGACTAAATTCTTATCATTGTTTGCTCTGCATTCAAAGCTATCTATTCATACTAAGCAAAAAAAGAGCAGACTTCACCATCCCCCTTTATAAAAAAAAGAACCTTTGTTCTACTTTAAAATTGTATTCTAAATTTTTAAACCCCTCTACATGCACTTATGGTATTTTTCTTCAAAATCCAATTCATTTCAAAAGCAACTATTACAAAGGATCTGGGGAGGAAGGTGTGGCAACGGGGTTGGGTCTACCGAAATTGCAGAACGCGGGAACAGACCACGTGAAGATCGCGTGACTCGGAGGAAAAGGGATGCGTCACACACGCGTTTTGGAACTTAACCAGATCGAAAGGTACCAACCCCCTTTCCATTTCACAAACCAACTCCCCCGCATCCTGGAAAGGACACATTTGCATCTTCCCTCCTGAGACACTCGGGGGTGGGGATCCCTTGTCAGATATGATATGGCATAGGGAAGGACTTGCTCATTTATAATGACACGTATCGGGCGGGGGTGTTTGTATCCCTTTCTTCGTCTGCACCTTTTTCTAAGAACGCTAAAGCTTTCTTTGTGCCCTGGTGTATATAGCCACTTCCATTTCCGGAAATTTGTCAGTTGATGATGGGAAAGGAGGTGGTAGAAGAATGACATGGAAGGAGTGTTCTTTTGTGTTCCTTCTAGACATGAAAGCACTTTTAAAATTAAAGTTATGAGAAGAACAACAGTTTACTGAGATAGCTCATTGTTTTGCGATCCGAATTGCTATTCTTTATTATTTTATCAGTTAGAAACTTATCATAATACCTTTCAAATAAAATTGGATTCTTTTGAGATCTGGAACATAGTTAAATCATCAATTTTCCTTTCTCCATTATCAATGCTTTAGATGAATTTTGTAACCCGTGTGGAAAATAAAGTTGTGAATTGACATTCTTTGTATTGAATCGTTAGCTACAATTTAAAAATATCCATTCAGATTAGATATTCAAACTATTTATATTCCTACTGTTAGATATTCATTCATATTTGATCTTCATATAAAAATATTCATACAAATATTCATTCATATATATCTACACTGATTTTGGGATCTATAAGCAATGATGCAATTTTTAAGATACTAAATAAGTTTTGAATGAAAAAACACTGGTCAAAAGAAAAAAAAATGATAGAACGCCAGCATAGCATCAGATATGTATAAAATTATTTCTGATGTTGCGCAGAAATAAATAGCAAAAAAACTACATATGTAATTGAGTAAAAATGTCATTTCTCGTTCTTATTTTAAAGACAACATTACCCCAAAAAGCATTATTAGTTTTCATAGCGAGAGAATATGTGAGTGAATGAATGAATGACTGAAAGAGTAAGTGAATAAAAGCATGGAATAAGTTAATAAAAAATGTTTAAATGAATGCCTGGAAAAAGCGAAGGCAAGTGTGAGTGAATGAATGCATGGAATAGGGAATGAAAGCATGTGATAGTGAAAGAATTCGTCTTATGAGGGAAGATAGAGTGACAAATGAAATGTGATAAACTGTCTAATCGTACTTAGAAACTCAGCTGCTTATTGCTTCATAATTAGAGTTTTTTTTGAAAGAAAAGTGAAGTTAAACACAAAAAAATTCTTTACTTTATGTATTTAACACCCGCTGTTTCTAAATTTGCCTCTTTGTGGTGTTGGTTTGAACTTGGATATTCATTCACGTTTCTCCGAATCCCCTTTTCTGCTATCTTCCGAGTGAGCAACAAAAATTTTCTGTCTTGATCATGCTACTGAAATTCCTTAGTTTACTTAGTGTAGGTTTGGATTGGAATTATCATTAAATCATATTTCTTTGAGCCAATTTTTCCTTGATCTACCGAGTGAGCAACAAAAATTTCCTCTTTCTATCTTGGTACTGAAATTGTTTAGTTTACTTAGTGTAGGTTTTGATTGGAATTATCATTAAATCATGTTTCTTGGAGCCGCTTTTTCTTTGATCTACCGAGTGAGCAGCAAAAATTTCCGGTCTCGATCTTGCTACTGAAATTGCTTAGTGTACTTAGTGTAGGGTTTGATTGAAATTATTATTAAATCATGTTTCTTGGAACCACTTTTGCTTTGATCCTCCGAGAGAGCAACAAAAATTTTCTGTCTCGATCTTGCTGCTGAAATAGTTTAGTTTACCTAGTGTAGGTTTGGATTGGAATTATCATTAAACCATGTTTCTTGGAGCTGCTTTTTCTTTGATCTACCGAGTGAGCAGCAAAAATTTCCGGTCTCGATCTTGCTACTGAAATTGTTTAGTGTACTTAGTGTAGGGTTTGATTGGAATTATTATTAAATCATGTTTCTTGGAGCCACTTTTTCTTTGATCTTCCGAGTGAGCAACGATAATTATTGTCTAGTTCTTGCTACTTAAAGTTTTTAGATTTTTAATTCTTAGGATTTTTGAAGTCAAAGATTTTCCTTTTTAACTAATGCCCATGAACATTTAAGTCTTGAAGAATTACATTGGTTCTTACAGTCCCTCGTGGCCAAATTATTAGACTCACTGTAAGATTCCATGTAAAATCTTAATTATCAGGTGATACTATACAGCTTTATAGTTTTTACGCGGTTGAAACCGGTTTCAACTTGTTTATGTTCGTGTATCAATTGGTTAACATTGTAATGAAATATGTTCAAAAAAATACAAATCGGAAGTATATGAAAAATCTCTTGAATGAAAACCTATTACATGTATGTTTAAATATAAAAGTATTGCACATAAACTCATATAAAGCATGTAATTATTAAAACACTACAGTGCGTCTAATTATTTGGTCTAATTATTATAATATACAAATACAATATCTGATATAATAAGTAGTCTATATTTATATAATATATCGTCTAATTTATCCAATCGTCGAGTTTATATTATATGTTTTCTAATTTAACCAATTGATAAACGAACGTAAACATGTGCAAACCGGTTTCAGTCGCGTAAAAACAATAAAGCTGTATAGTATCACGTGATAATTAAGATTTTATATAGAATCTTATAGTGCGTCTAATAATTTGCCCAGGAATAGTATATCACTGCAGTTTAGCCATTTTCATAATGAATAAAGCTTATAAATTCATATACAAGACCTGTTATTCCATATATAAATCAGACTTGCCAATTTTTACTCTTTCCGAGAAAGTATTTCCCAAGTGGTAGTGAAAGACTAATTGAAGTGCAAATGTCGAGAAATTTTTTTTTTTTTACAATTATAATTAATATGCTAATGCTTACACTTATTTTCCTTTCTATAACTTGCTCTCATATACAAGATCGATTTATTTGCATTTAGTGGTAGACAAAATCATATTAATTTAAATTCATAAATCCATTATTTGAAACGAAATTTATAAGATTCATTACCTCTTTAAACATAAAAACGAATCACTGCTGACAAATCCGTAGTTAGTGGCAGCTATGCCCAAATGCTACTTGTTCATTTAGTGATCAGCAAATACTATATAAATAAATAAAAAATTAATGTAACTTATTTAGAAGTTAAAATTTCCGGCTTTCTTTGCGACGCACATTAGTTAGATAATTGAATATAAGCAAATTTAATGCTTTTCTGCACTGTTTGAAAATTTCATGAAAAAATGATAAAATAATAGTTTTTTAATTATATAACCATATTTAAATAAAACAGTCAAATAATCATAAATAAAATGGTATTCAAACCGTTAATCGAGAGAAAAACCGTTTATTAACTGTTTTCTCTTAATACGGTTAAACAACTAGAGCTTTATCGCACCAGCTAAGCCCACCTAATGAAATCACTTAGTTCATTGCAGCTCAGTACATATTATAGCCGAGAGGGCTTATCTGTCAGTTATATGGTCGACAGAACAAGGCTTTGAGACCCAGCTTCGATATCTCAATATTTCCTCCATTCTCTACAACACACGGAAGAGTTTCCAGTGTTTTGCACAATCCAATGCCCAATACTTAACGAAAACCTAGCTCTAATGTCCTATTAAATGTCTTTTTAATGGTTTTGAAACCATGCTAGTCATAAATGGCTAAAAAACTGTTTAGTTTTGTGTTCATGGTCTTATAACCATATTAGTTGCAAACAGTTTCGAAACTGTAAAGGTTAAAAATATTCCTTACCGTAAACTTTACAGTTAACTGTATGAACTGACTGCTGCCGGTTATTTATCATAATTTTGAAATGAAAAATCTAAAAACGTGGAATGATAAAGATAGTTTAACTACATAGAGTTGAAAGATTCTAACCTTCTTTGTAGTAAAATGTTTAATAAAACTAATTAATCTGATGATCATTTGACGGCAATGATTTGTTTGAATTCATAGTTCCATTAATGCAATTTAGTTTAATTTACTTTGAAATAATGCACCCAAGCTGGAAAATAATGTTATTTCCTTTCCGAAAAGCACATCAGATGGTGGAGTTTGTCAGCAAAGATTAACAACCATTGGAAAGTGCAAAATCTACCATAGTTAAAAGAAGCCGCATTACCACAGCAAATGCGGACATACATCAAAGTGAAATCACCAAAAATCCAATACATTAGAGGGAAAACCTCCCTATCAATTGGACATCGTCGAAAGCAAAAGTCCAGATAACGGACTACCTCATCGATAATCCATTTGTCGAAAAGGGGGACCAAAAACTTTGCGTAGACAAATCGACTCACACACTCCAAATGGGGTGGTCCATCCTCTCCCCCCCCTTTCCGAATTCCGATTCAAAGAGGAACTCCCCACCCCCTTATTCTAAATTAGCGTTACACCCTAACCAAGCGGACGAGAAGCAGCGGCGCCACTTTAGCACGGAGCTAAGTCGGGTGAATTGGGCGGATGGGTGCACTGCTTGCCGCCTCTGTCTGCAGCTGAGTGCCTCGCTTGTTAAAATCGGTATTTTGTGGAAAAGTAAGGGGAATGGGAGAGAGAAATGATTCTAAAGGGGGACTCTAAATGGTTTTAAGAAGAGGGTGCTTTTTTATATATGAATTTATTCGTTTAAGTTCTTACTCCCCGTAGTATGCTCTAAACATGTTATGGTGCACGTACTTCAAAAAGTCGCTTTGGTGAAGCAGCAGCTGTTTTCATTATATATTTGACTTAGTGCTGCTGATATATAGATGATGCATAAACGAGTTTATGATACTTGTCTCTTAAGAGTGGCGAGATACTCTGAGTTTTTTAATGGATTAAAGGTATCCCTTTTTTCAGGTTTATAGCAGGATGTTGAACCCTTATCTTAAGTTGGTAAAATATATAAAGAACTAATTTCTATCTACTTAAGTTTGCTTCTTGCAGTGAAAGGATATACAGCAAAAATTAAAAAATCTCATTGAATTGACTGAAAAATACGATTTTAGTAGAGGCTAATTAAGGGTAGAAAAATGTGATTTTAAAATAAGTTTTAAATGCATTTTAAAAGCTAATCTAGTTTCTTCACGCTAAGTTTTAACATAAGATCTTTATCATATGTTATTATTTAGCAAAATAAATAAACAAATAAATAATTTTTAGAAAAAATCATTTTATAGTCTTTTAAGGATTTTTGGTATTAGAGATGATTAAAGAGCAGGGAATAGAGCATCCAAGTATTTAATTTAAACTTGGAACGAGCATTTAAAAAATGCTTCATTATTGTTGGCAGTAATAAGCAGTCTCTAGAAAATCAAAATTGAGTCACCGGTATTAAGACAAATATCATTTTTTCTGTTTGACCAATCGAATTGAAAACAAATATCATTCTTAAAGAATTAAATTTTGTTTGACGAATATCATTTTCAAATGAATAAAACTCTGACTTATACAAATACTGCAAATTTAAGATAATTTTAATTTCTAAATGAATAAAATTTTGACTGAACCCTGGACTACAATTTAAGACGTATATCAGTATTAAATTTTCCAAAATTCCGACTGACACATGTACGACAAATTTAAGATAATTTTGATTTCTAAATGAATAAAGTTCTGACTGACGCAAGTATGTAAAATATAAACATTGATCGTATAACACTAAATCAATTAATTTAAAAGGGTTGCCATAAATGAAAAGAGAACATGCGCGGCAGTCTTCCAAATACAGCAGCGATAACAACACCAACATTCAATATTATAAAAGAAATTAACATGAGTGTATAGAGCCGGGCTCAGGGGATAGTGAGTTCGCCTTCCAATGTGGTAAACCGGGTTCGAATCCCAGTCGATACGAATTCCGCATCCAGCTTGCACCGACCACAGTGCTGACGTGATATATCCTCAGTGGTAGACGAATCATGGGTTAGAGTCTCCTTGCCGGCAGGCTACTAGTGGGAGGTTCTCGTGGTCTTGCTCTCCATGTAACGCAAGTGCGGGTTAACTCCATCAAAAAGTCCTTCACGAGGGTAAATTCTTCCCAATACTCGATCCAGGAGTTCCCTTGTCTTCTGGTTTGTGTTGAAAATTACAAGGCTACGGAGTTGAACATTAGTTGTCGTAAACCCATAAAATTAGGTCTTCTGTTCAACGACGGTTATAATATAAAATAGAAAAAAAAAATGAGTGTATAGAAAATGGAGTGATTGGTTAACTAGTTTAGGCGAAAGCATTTACAGTGAAAGTAAATTTGTGCTAGGAAGATGCGTTCAGGGCAGATTTTGATTCCATTGTAGGAACGCGTACAATGCAACAAAAGGCCTCAACATCTTTAATAACTCTCAAATTTTATAGTTCAGATATTCAAATACCAAATAAAGACATTAATTTCCATCTCTTAATCTTTGTGGTTTAAAAATCTCATCTTAAAAAAAAATGCATCTGATTGCTCAAGTTATTGGGTGCTTGTGTTATAACACCTATATGATTGGAGTTCTCAGATAAACAGCTTTTATATTTAGTTTTATATTAATGTAGTTTATATAGAATTGTAATAGTTAATTAGACGCCGTAGAATAAATAATGCGTTCAAAAATTTTGCTTGAATTAAATTATTTATTTTTCGGTTGTCATATAACTTTGAAGTTAATCTTATGCAGTAAACCGTCGTTAGAGTAAAATTGAAAATTTAAGCTTTTTATTATAAAACAGAGTAGTTTTAAACTAATAGTTAGTATAATAGTTAACTTTTTCTTTTTAGATAGTATCAGCTTATTCTCAGGCATTTATTCTGAATAGAAAAGTCCTATTGTAATATTTAAAACATTTGTTTTAAATTTCTTTAACACCAATCTTAAATACAGAAAGAAAACTAAAACGTGAAGCAATTCTGTTCTGTGTAAGAATAACAGCTTTTTTTGTTATATTATTACATTTTTATTTTGTAAAGCTGATTATTTCTTTTAACCATTTCGTAAAAATAATGAAAACTGATTTCGAAAGGAGTTAAAAATAAAAATGCTTATTTTCTTAAGATTTATATTGAATTGCTGCTATATTTATATTAATTACCATGAATATATTAGTAATTCGGCCTGATAAAAATATCACTATGTTTAATAAATTAAGTCTTATTTATAGCTAGAGACAAAGTTTCAACTAAATATGAATAAATTTACAAACACAAGCAAATAAAAAAAATGCAAATAGAATAGAAGAACTGAAAAACACAGAATGAGACACCATTTTTTAAGATATACTGTATTTAGTTGATTCACTTAAACACCCATATTGATTGCATAGCGTTAAATAAACTAATTATAAGGATTACCAAAGTGAAAAGAGAACACATGTAGTACACTGTAAAAAGTTCCGTATCAAATTACGGAAAAAAGTGTTTAGGGTGCAGATACTTCTTAACGGAAAATCCATTTTTACCGGAACATAATACGGAATAAAAAATTTGATAATCAGTAGTTTTTACATTAAATGTTGCTGTAAAAATTGCGGTATAATATTTTACGAGTAAAATGAATTTTGCGAATGATTTAGGCAAAGCACTGGTACTTTTCAATGTGATTTGATCCGAAATTGTACTGTTAGAAATATAGCAGGGATAGCAAAGCCACCATTCATGGTCACAACAGAAGTTAACAGAGGTGTATCACACATCACGTGATTGAGTAATCACTTCACGTGGAAGTATTTACCGTGAAAGTAAATTCATGCTACGTGAATGCATCCAGAACAAATCAATGTGCAATGTTTTTTTTTTTTTTTTTTTTTTTTTTTTTTTTTTTTTTTTTTTAATGGCAGACGGTGATCCTAGACATCCACTTTGCGGCATTTAATAGAGAAACTAGGACATGTTTAAAATAACCGCTATGAAAAAAATCGTGTAAACGGTTTCAGGGAAGATGAACATCAATATCACATGGGTCAAAACAAAAAGAAAAAAAGAAAGAAACACACGTAATCTCAAATGAGTTTTATGCCACAGTCGATGTAATGATTAGAGATAATCGGAAAGTTACAACGGGTGATATTTTTGGATTCCTTTATCCGACGTAAGAAACAGCTGATTTTTTTTTGTTGCTAAATATCGTACTATTGAAACTTGTTCCGTTTTGGAAGAATCAAACTCAAGCATGACTCAAATACATTCAATTTAAAAGCAGTGGGTTGATCAGAAATCTGCATTCCAACGATGGCTTTTCCATACATTTTTTATTACCTTTAAGGACTCAGTGTTGCTATCGCTGCTGTTTTTTTCTTACACTATCGCACGCCTCCATTTTTCTTTTGACCGGATTACAATATTAACTTATACTTGAAATCGAAATGACTTTTCAGCGTAAGTATAATATGTATCGAAATTGGAATGATTGTATTGAGAAAATTATAAGTATATAAAGACGTACAGTGTTTGTTTATTGTGCTTATGAACGATAATACCATACGATTATGAACGATATAATATATATTGAAATAGGAGTGATTGTATTGAGAAAATTATAGATATATAAAGACGTACAATGTTTGTTTATAGTGCTTATGTCGATCAATCCCGTAATCAACTAATAATAGCTGTTTTAATCTCAAATGTCTGAAATTCTTTAAAATTTCTTAAGTTCGAAGCTCAATTTCGTACTTTTACGGCTCTATCAATTATTTCCCAAAAACATATTCGTCACCATCTCACCTTCAATGTATATATATACATATATATATATATATATATATANCTATATATATATATATATATATATATAGTATATATGGCACGCTCTTGCTACTTGCTTTCGAATATTATTTTTTTTTTCGTACTTGAATGTTTACTTTAAAGCGGTCAATTGAAATGCATCAATGCTTAATACATTATTCATTAAGTCGCTCTCAAAACATCCAAATCTGTTAATTAAATAATAAAAATAACTTTCTTGATTAAAATTTCCATAAACAGAATGTAAGTAAATATTTATTTAGTCATTACAATTAGACGTAAATTTTGAAGGAAAAAAAAAGAACATTTATTAATTTATTACCATATTTAGGAGACATCATAGTTGAGTGATACATTCCTTTCGTAAATTATTCTATTTAATCAAGATTCAATCAGAGAAAAATAAGAAATATCAAACAAAGGATTCCGTTATAAAAATAGAAGCTGTTTTGGAAGTAACACTCCCGGTAAAGTTCTATCTAGATTATCTTAAACAAATAAATGGCGGAGTTATTTTTAATGAAAACGATAACCACAATGCGTTACGTCTACTTGAATATGAACAAAAGATTCAAACGATATTTGGAAATTGCAGACGATATTCTGAGTAAATACACTTTTATTCCTAATCGAACAACGAAGGTACAAAATAACGTGTGAGACAACCCCTGCAGAAGAAGTCCCAGAAGAATTGAACGTAGTAAGGAACAAATAAATTTCTAGCGTCGTTGCTTTTGTTACTACTCTATCGAAACGCTGTGTTTTTCTTCATGACGGTGTCGTGGAGTAATAAATATTTGCATAACTTGGGGGTGGGAGCATGTGGGTTCCCCACATTTCAAGAGCCAGTTTATGTATCGCTTGGAATAGAATAGAAGGAATTTTTATGCTGTAATATAAAAGTACTTCTGGTTTTGTAAGGTAGAAATGTCTTTAAATATTTACTACTTGCACGATTTTTTTTAACTTCAATTTTAAGCAAAAATTTTTAAACTATCTTTCTTTTCGACAATGAAAAATGGCTTTTTTACAGTGTCGCGTCGTTCAAATATCCGTTGTTGTTTTTAGAGTGTTTTATGTTTAAAGGTATTGAGCCATAGAAAAAAAATGGCTGATATTTTCTCTTGGGTACACGTGCTTTTAAACACTTATAAAAGAAACTTTTACGCCGATGTTTATGTGCTTAACGCATTTTATTATGTCTAAGTTGGGAGTTTGATTTATTATTGTTTAAGATATTAAGGTGCAATGTTTAGTTAGATTTTAGTAAAAAGAAAAACCGTAAGATGTTTTCTTCAACAATTTAATCTAAATAACATAGTTAAAAAATGGAAAAATGGTTGAATAACAAATTATTTTATTCTTAATTTGCCATATTCTACGTATATTGTCAAATAACCTCAAAAATTTAGTATTCAGACTGGTAACTGTGTGAAAAATCATTTAATACGGTGATTGTTTTCCCCTAATACGGTTGAACTAACTAGAATTTTATTCACGCCAATTGAACCCTTATAAAACCATTTGGTTCCTTATAGAAAACCTGTTAATCTCAAGACCAGCTGAATAGGGTTTCGAATCTCAGTTTTTACACCACGATATTTTGCTTTTTTCAAGAACACGAAGAGTTTCTAACACCCTTAACCTTTAGATTGGTGACCCTGAACTATTGGATTACGAATCTCCCATTCACACACAGATGGCGTGACCACAAAGCTGTTTTGTAAAAAAAAAGTAGTACTTTCAATTTCTCGAGACAGATGGAACTACCAAATTAACTAGTTAAGACACATTCCTCGATACTTTAAATGAAAACCAACTTAACTGTAATGTCCACTTGATTTTCAATTTTATGGTTTTGAAACCCTGGTAGTTGTGAATGGTTGCAAAACTATCAAAGTAACGAAATATTCCTAACTACTTACTTTATGGTTAGTTGGATAGATAGACTGCTGCTAGTACCGTAATTTTAGAATGAAAGTTCTAACAGTGAATTAACGTAATTAAGAGAAGAAAATAAAAATTACGTAATATCTAAGTAATTTTAACTAAAATATCTTAATGTTTAAAAGAATTTTGATTAAAATTGATGAATCGAACTTAAGAAGCATTAAGGATTTGACAGTATAATATCTCATATAACATAACAGGGTATTCCATAATTATCACCTTTAATCCATAATTTCAGAATTCATGCCAAAAATAAAACACAGTAAGGAAGGAAACCATTTTCGAAATTCAACAAATCTCTATTGTGGAAGGCAGGACCAATATATCGAATCCTATTTGATTGCCATAAGATACACGCAGAAGCTGAAAGTGGATTGTTATAAACACATCTAAGTGTCACTAGGCAATCAAATTGGTTTTTATATTTTTATCTCACCTTCCCAGCCAAAGGTTAAACAGCTTTCTAATACAGTTTGTTGTTTTTTCACTTAAGTATGAAAGTTCCATTGGTAAACACCCATGAGATTTTTGCAAAAATAGGTTAAGTTTCTTTTTATGTATGAAATTGCAATAATTCCATTGCGTTTTTGTTATTTTTTCACTTAAGTATGAAATTGCAATAATTCCACTGTGGTTTCGTTATTTTTTCTCTTAAGTATGAAATTGCAATAATTCATTCCATTGTGATTTTGTTAATTTTCTCTTAAGTATGAAATTGCAATCATTCTATTGTGATTTTGTTATTTATCTCTTAAGCATGAAATTGTAATAATTCCCTTGTGACTTGTTATTTTTTGTCTTTAGTATGAAATTGCAATAATTGCACAGTGATTTTGCTATTTTTTGTCTTTAGTATGAAATCGCAATAATTGCATTGTGGTTTTGTTACTTTTTCATTTAAGTAAGGAATTGATATAAATAATATTGCGCTCTAAATTTATTTTGGTATGTTGTTTATTTACTGCATATTGGCCTTTTGCAATGTTTAAATTTTTTATTTTTATATTCGCGCATATTTTAAAAGAAACTCTTAAACTTTTGAATTCTAATTTGGAACTTAACTCACGTACCCACGCATGTAGCTAGATAAACTTCATCCATATTACATGAGTCGCAAATAACGAGATAAAAATATGTTTTTTCACATTTACCGGAGCATACGAATTCAGAATAACACAACGAGTCTCCAAAATAATTCCGACATTACGAATTTCAACTCTCTAAACGAAATCAACTTCACACGCTTTCCTGCACTAAGATAACATTATTGGAAGAGCGAGATTCAAGATGCAGTAGCTGTAAGGGAGATCCTTTTACAAATATAATGTCAAGTTTTTGAAAAGTAGAAAAGGGGCCGAGATTTTATACGGACTTCTTGTCAGCAAGAAGAAAATATGACATCTCTTAGCATCCCTTGGGGATACGGGGAAGATGGCTTGCTTTGGGGTATGAGTTAGTAAAAAGGGAAAAAGGCGATCCAAAACTCTGAAAGTCTGGCCTTCTGAAGGGAAAAAGAATGAGAAGAATAGTTCTTTTTTCCCTTTTTTGGTGTTAGGTAATTTTTGATAACGTTGACTTTTGAAAAATGTTTTGTTAGAGAAGAGAATGTTTTTAAATTAACGTGAGAAAAAAAAATCTTATAAAAGTTGAGCTTCTAAGAGAGTAAATTATGAAACATGTCTTGTTTTCCATAAAAAAATAAAAGAACATACGTTCATATAGAGCAGGGGTTTCAAACTTACATGAGGTCGAGGGCCGCAATTAAAAACGCCAGTCAAATGGCGGGCCACAACTTTATCAAAATTTTATATAGGACATGTTTGAAGGAACATTAAATATTACTGTCCGAATTTTATAAAAGTTTATTTTATATTAAAAAAAACAAAAACAAAATAACAAGCATTACAAATAATGCTTGTTTCGTATCATTTTGAATCTTCTCTTAATCTGAAACTTAGTGACAAGATTTTTTTTACTTTGAAAAATGTTTCGTTAGAGAAGAGAGTGTTTTTAAACTAACGTGCGAAAAAATTCTTATAAAAGTTGAGCTTTCAAGGAAGTAAATTATGAAACATGTCTCGTTTTCCATCAAAAAAAAATGAAAATAAAAGAACATACGTTCATATAGAGCAGGGGGTTTCAAACTTACATGAGGTCGGAGGCCGCAATTAAAAACACCAGTCAAATGGCGGGCCACAACTTCATCAAAAGTTTATATAGGACTCTTTTATGTTTGAAGGAACATTAAATATTGCTGTCAGACTTTCATAAAAGTTTTTTAAATATTAAAAAAATAAAACAAAAAAACAAGCATTACAAATAATGCTTGTTACGTATCATTTTGAATCTTCTCTTAATCAGAAACTTAGTGACAAGATTTTNAACATGATATTCATTCCCTCTTTTATGCACTTTATAATTTACAAATGTAAATAATTTCGTCCAAAATGAGTGGTTTCAAAAAGCTAAATTGGAGAGTTTCTTATACGCACATGCTAAATTATATTCACAAAATAAAAATAAAATAAAATAAAGGAAATAAAAAAAGAGAGCAGCATACACGATTATTTTTGTATTTGAATAAATATTTTCTTGGATGCAAAACCTGAGAGATAAATTTTTTTGCACCGTTTGTATGTTAAATTTCACAGATGATAAAAAAATTAGTTTTTTTTCTTCATTTATTTATTTAATTTTTTTTATTTTTAAACGAGTAAGTATTTTAAGCCCTTATAGATTTTTTACAAAAATTGTCCGATATGAAAACTATTATATTTTAGTTCGCGGGCCACAAAAAAAGGCTTCGAGGGCCGGATGCGGCTCGTGGGCTGCCAGTTGGAAACCCCTGATATAGAGCATAAGAACACGAATCTCGGAAGTAAAAAGACACTTAGATATAGTCATGGAATCAAAAATTCCATGATATAAAAGTCTGGTTATTTCGAAATACATTAATGATTAAGATAATGATGGTCTGATAATATACTGATATTTAGACTGCTTTTCAAAAAACACTACTGTATTATAACTGAAACAAACGAAATACGAAAGAGATAGATGGCTGATGTGGAAATATATCTCAATCGTAGATCATCTACTGTTTCTTTCATTTCTTATGCGATATATTTAATTTTGCAATTTTAAAACATTCCAGTTTAAATGCTGTTGTTAAAAAAACGTATTGTTTGATAAAATTTTATGTAATAGATAAGTTTTATTCAAATCTCTTATGTAATAAATGAGTTTTATTCTTATCTCTTCCCCCTTTTTTTTTTAAAATTAACCAATTTTTCTTGCTATAAACATTGGCAATCATTATAATCAAATAATTAAAATAAGTGTTAATGTGTTGAATTTGAAACGCATCGTACAAACATTAGAACAAGAAACGGTAAAAATTTGCTTATTTAAAGTAATGAATGAAAATATTCAAAAATGTTATTTATTTATCAAGAACTTAATATTTATAGCGATGAAATATATTTTTACACTTCAATCAAGCAATAATTATTAAAACATGTTAAATGCAAAGATGTTTTAAATAATTTTTTAAACTGTGCAACATTTAATACGCATATTAAGGAATAATATTTCTACACACAATAGAAATTGTATCAGCGCGTCTTGAGAGTAATTATCAAGTCAGTTTTTGCGAAATATATCAGTGAAACAATACACGAAATAATACGGACAGATAAAAACAGATAAATAACGTTCGATTAATGCATTCCATTTTGTTTAAATTTTTTTTAACAAACCAGAAAAAATATATTAACTCCTTAATAATATAGATTTAAACAAATCAACTTATTCCAAATCTGTTTGATTCTAATTAAAAGGATGAATGACAGTAAGGATTTTTATTAGTGAACATAAATATAATCAGATATATAGGAAATAATAACTTAGTTCTTGTAAATCATCCACCTACGATTTATTATGGATTACGCTAAATCAAAGATAGATAATGGATATTAACACTACGCTACATAATGCACATTAACACCTCCGAAGATTTGCAAACTCTATATCACTTTATATTTGCAATCAATATATTATCACTTAGATATTAACATATGCCTCGGAAATGGTTTTTGCAAAATAGATAATACGTAGTATGTTAAATAAAAATGCATTCTAATTAAAAATCCGGTAAAAAGTACCGGCCCTCAGGATGCAATACTTTTTTCCGCAAAATCTATTTTTACAGTATAATTTTATGAGGCAAAAAAACTGATGCACTGTGACTTTTGTAGCAATATTTACTGTAAAATCACTGATTTACGGTAATTAATTAAATTATCCTGTACATATTATGGTTTACAATTTTATGGTTAAAATTAATTTTATGAATGTTGCACTTTGTTAATTTTTACCTTAATTTGATCAAGGAATTTTTTCAGTGTATTAATTGACAGCTCTATTACATGCATGTTGGGAGCTTTCCTCAAATTAAAAAACAAACATATCACTTTTTTAAAATAATTAAAACAAACAGAAATTTGACATGCTTAAAAACCAAATGTCCTTATTGTTTAATTACTCAAGAATATTTCAAAATGAAATATGTTGAAGTTCATAAAAATTAATGCAGATTCTGTAAAAGTGTGAAGTCCTATGCTGTCGTGTCTGTCTATATCTATCGATACACGAGAGATTTTCGTCTTATTTTTTAATTATGTTGTTGTTTTTAATGCCTCTTGCCAATGCCAGCAACCCTGCTTGGTAAAAGTCAATTTAAGGCAGGGGTACGTTTTTTGTTTTCAGTGGTGCCATATACGACCAAGAATACGACTTCAGCAGCACACACGTCACAGCCCGTTTATAAGACCGGCCCATTCATTTATCCCCAGGCACTAATTTGGACCAGAACCAGAGAACGATCAATCTCCAATTCAAGTATTTCTCTATTATTTTATTACATTAAAAAAAGTTTTACGAGTGTTATCGTGTTTTTCTCTCCTATTTTAGATACATTTAATCTGATAGGACGCTATGCCCCCTTTTTATCCTGTTCACTAGCCCCCGTGATTGCATCTCATTCATCATTGTTTTATTCCTCTTTAAAGTTGATAAAAAAGATCATTATGTTTATAAAATATGTAAAGTTTCTAAGCCTTATAGGTTTTAAGCACAGAATCAAAATGTAAAAAGGTGACAAATAATTCGCCAACAAGCACTTATAAATGCAATAACTTTCGAACAAATTAGAAGAACCTCTGCGTTAAGAATCTCTGTCATAAACAAATAGGAAACTTCCAATTCTGTATGTGCATTCCTGAGGTCTGTGTAGAGGCCCGCAAGGTACTTTTTCGTACACTTTAAAAATTTCGAATCAAATTATGAAGAAAATCTTTTTACCGGAACATGTTATAAAACAAAAAAATCTGATATACCGTGATTTTTGCAGTAATAATTACCGTAAAATCACTAAATCACTCTAATTAAATAAATATTACTGTAAAAATTACGGTTTAATATTTCATGGTAAAATAGATTTTACGGATGATGAACTCAAAGTGCTGGTACTGTAATTTGATTCAGAATTTTTTACATTGTACAAGTTTAACAGTTTAATTCTCGAACAATTTATGGAATTTTTTTTATTCCATCGCAATACCTGTACATTTTTCTACAAGCCTTTTTAATTTCGAAGTCTTTAAGTCTCATTGTTTTTGCGTAGCGAACCAAAATGCAACGTTAAGTTGAACACCCAAAAACAGCGAATATTTTTAATATTAGAGAGAAATAAAAATAGAAAAAGTGAAACAAATATTTTTCCTTTAAGGCGTTTTCAAATAATGTTTAACCGGTAAATGTTAGACTTTGTTTGTTTTACTTAAAAATACTAATCTTGATTACATAAAGAAAAAAAAAATGTTTATTTTACTTTTTTGCTAGTTCAGTATGGCAACATGAAAAGACAGCTATAAAGAAAAAATGCTTAAGCGTAAAATGTTTGATAAAAAATTTTAAAGTGTTAAATTCAAAGTATCTAGGTAACTTGTAAGGTTCTATGGATTTGAAAAAAATAAAATTCTAATATTTCGTGTAAATATATGTCTGAAGAAATGCTGTAAATTTTACTTCTGTTTTGAGTAAAGTACGAAAACGGTTTTTTATTATTATTTCTTTCTTCTTTTTTTTGTTTCACTCAACTGAAATACAAATCAATTTTTCCAAAGGAAGCTTATGTTGCAAATGTTTTTTTCACAACAGTAATTTTTGGTAGCATTTTTTTAAGAAAGAAAAGAAAAACGCCTGGTACTGAAACTACGAAACAAAAATTACTCTACGTTTTTTTTCCAAACCAAATTCTACACATACATCAAAGTTTCGGCACAAAAAAATATTCTTTCAAATTTGAAAAGAAGAGAAAATGTTACAAAAAGTGAAAGAAAGAAAGAAATAGAAAAAAAAGTTCTTTCATTTTGATTCCGAACAATCATAACTTTACCAGTGAATTTGCGCTTATACTTCCTGAAAATAACTAAAAAAACATTTTACCACAAGGAAATAGATAGATATATCTTCGCTGGTACCTGCTTATAAAGAGACAAAAATGCGTGGACGTTTATCTACAATTTCACCTCAACTTAAAACAATAGAAGAAAACATAGTGATAAGACGCTGAAGGAAAAAAAAATGGCGAAAGAAAAGCTGTAAAAAAAAGATCGAAAGGTTTTTGGCGTTGCCATTCGAGGAAACAAAAATTCGTTATCTTCCCACATTTGTGAGTAAATAGTTTTCTCCCGATTCTGATAACATGAACAAAAATGCAAAAAGTGAAAAAAAAATATGAAGGATAAAAATTGCTTTTTGGGGGTGGTTACAGTCTACATTCTCTAAAAGTGAAAAGCATAGTTAAAAAAATAAAAAAAAATCTCTGAGATATGAATGAGTTTTTGAACTCAATGAGGAGAGGAAAGATCTTTTTTAATTTTTGGAAAACTAAATAAAGTTAAAATATTATAACTATAAAAATATTGATTATCCATGTTATAAATAGTTTTCTCTTCTTTGTAAAAATTGATTATTTTTTTTTTGTAAAGAAGATTAATTAAAGACAATTAATTTCTTTATTCATAAAATTATTAATATAAATAAAAAATATTGATACATTATATATTATGCATTTATTAAAGAAATTTTGAATTTTTATAATATGTAAATGTTACATATCACAATATGTGAATTGTCTTCATTTTACAGAAAACCTAGTGGGGGATGGTAGCTATCGATAATGTCAAACTTCATCTATGAAAAGATACCCCATCATAGAATCGTGTTAACATGCCTTATATACTAGTGAATTGGAATTGTATTTTTGTAGTGGTTAGTACCCTACAGTACTCCCCCACCAGAATTATATCAGTGATAGAATTCGATGAATGGATACCACTAGCTGAATCAGTGCAGTTTTGTGAGAAGCCGGGAGAGCTGTATTAAGATCACCGTATTTTTTGCTGATCGTGAGAGGTCGTGGTTGCTATGTTGCCTTTAGCAGTCGAGTGTATGTCGGCAGACGTTGTGCTTAATTGAGACTGAGTTGCGGGTGAGGAGGTGGATTATGTCGCAGTCGCAAGTCAATTGCTCAATGTGGTCCATCCATCGAAGTAGGCATGTTCAGATAGAAGTGAGCGTTACTGTCAAGATAGGCGTGTTCATTTCGAAGTGGGCTTTTCTGCCAAGGTAGGCATGTTCACATCACGTCCGAAGGTTACCAATGTGGGGAGAGAAGTTTCAGACCACGTCGACCGTCATCTATGAAAAGGTACCCCATCATAGAATAGAGTTAACATGTCTTATATACTAGTGAATTGGAATTGTATTTTTGTAGTGGTAGTTACCCTACACCTAGTCTTTCTTTTGAATGCCTAGTGTTTTCAGAAGAAGTATAATATGGAGTAACTGATAGGATAAGAAACTGATGAAGATATACTAAATAGGTTAAACAAAGCTCGAAGCAGTTTTATTCTGAATAATTCTATTCTGAATAAATTCTTTAAAAACAGAATCATAAGAAATTCAACAAAAGTTGGAATTTTCAATACTAATGCTAAATCTGTCGTACTCCATGGATCTGACACATGACACTGCAATAAAAATAACATGAAAAAACTTCAAGTGTTCATTAACACCAGTTTAAGAAGAATCTTGCGTATCAAGAGGTTCCAAAAAACTTGTAATGCAGAAATCCTTAGAAAAGCAAAACAGAAACTAATTGATTTGGATATTAAAAAAGCGCAAATGGAAATGAATTAGTCATGTTCAACGTAAACCTGAAAATTTAAATGTAAAACAATTTTTTGATTGGAACTCTCTGGGCAATAGAAAAAAAAGAAGATCTTAAAATACTTAAAGCAGGACGATTGGAAACGAATTGAAGACATGTAGAGAGGCAAAATATCTAGCCACAAATAGAGCGAAATGGAAAGCTATGATCGAAGCCCTACGTTCGAATTCTGAGTGAAGAGGAATGTGTATGCATAAAAATGTTATAATTGTTATATACTTTGCCTAGTTATTCTATAGAATGGCTTCACATTTAATCGAATAACAAATACTCTTTAGGCAAAGAAGGAAATATGAGAAGTTTTATTTTTCTCTGTCTAGTCTTGTATAGAATAAATGTACGTTTCTCATTATTAATTCTATAGAATGTCAAAGCAATGTGCGAAATATTAATAATTTTCATACGTTGCAGTACATACGTTATCTATCATACATTAGACGGTAGCACATATTAATTTCAGAAGAGAAGAGTAGTAACAAAATGAAACAATATACTAAAATTGATTAGATTTATCTAGAATAATATTTTAAAAATATCGATTGTTTTTTTATCTTTAAAAACTGACTAAATAACGCCTTTAATCTTTAAAAGAAAAAACTGTAAATTTTGTATCGAACTTTGACTAAATTACTGATCCTTTACTTTAAAACAAAATTGTGAATTTCCTTATTGAAGTTTCCTTAACTTTAAACTTTAACGAACTGCCTAAACTTAGAATGTTTAGGCGCAAATATTGCTAAATTATGTTTTTCAAATTGGATATCATAACAAACATACCTATTGAAGGAAATTCTCATAGTTTGTTATTGACAAGATCTCCTGTGAGGTGGTTTCACAGGGGATAGAGCGTTCACCTTCCAATGAGGTGAATCGGGTGCGAATCCCAGCGATGGCTGGTCGATTCGAATTCAGCATCCGGCTTGCTCCGATCACAGTGCCGATGCAAAATACCCTCAGTGGTAGACGGATCATGGGTTAGAGTCCCCTTGCCGCCAGGATAACTGTGGGAGGTTTTCCTTTCCATGTAACGCAAATGCGGGTTAGTTCCATCAAAAAGTCCTCCACGAACACAAATTTCTCCTAATACTTGATCTAGAAGTTCCCTTGTCTTCTGGATTGAGTTCAAGATTGCAGGGCTATGGAGTTGAAAATTAGTAGTCGTAAACTAAGTATTGCGTCAGCTGTTCAACGACGGTTATAAAATAAATTAAAATGTTAGATCTTGAGCCGTGGTGGCTCAGGGGACAGATCGTAAGCCATCCAATGAGGTGAACCGTTTTGAATCCCAGCCATGGCTGGTCTATACGAATTCCACACCTGGCTCGTACCGTCCACAGTGATGACGTGAAATATCATCAGTGGTTGATGTATCGTGGACTACAGTCCCCTTGCCGTTAGGCTAACCGAGAGAGGTTTTGCTCTCCATGTAACGCAAATGTGGGTTAGTTCCATTAAAAAAATTCTGCAAGAAGCAATTTTCTCCCAATTCTTGATCCAGGAGTTCTGTTGTCTTCTGGATCGGGTTCAAAATTACAAGGTTGCAGAGTTGAACATTGGTAGCTATAAGCTAAAAATTGGTTGTTCAACGACGGTTATGAAAGGTTTAATCCATATGAATTCCATTTAAGTTGATGGTTTTTTTATTTCAACTTCTTTAAATTGTTTTTTGAATAATTATGCAAATTTTTAGCAATTAAATCTAACTAGTTTTTTTGTCTTCCAATGTTGAATTTAATTTAAAAGATAAAAGAGGTATATTATATTCTGAAATATAAATTCACTTAAAATATAATACAAAAAATTCTTAATTAACATTATGTTTTGGGTAATTTTGATTAAAATTATTGCAAACGGATATGTCAGTAAAATACTCATTTTATGCGATAAGGAGGAAAAAACATACCAAAATTCTTTATCTATCAAAAGTATTTAATTTGTTACGTAATTTAATTCTTACAGTGAGGAAAAAGTATGCTTAAAACTACCAGAATATAATAAAATTTACCGTATTTCTGTTTAAAGGGGTCCAAACGAAAGCTTGTTAGTTTTTACCGAAGCCGCCATTTGGTAATGACTTTGGTAAATTTGATAATAAAATATGGTTTTATAATTTGTGATAAAATTTAGTAAATGAGGTAAAATTTAATAATTTCACAATGCTTTAGCGCATGGCCTAAAAACCATTTATTTGGTTAGTTTTTACTAAATGTGTGGTAACAAAAATTACAGTTTTGAAATCCAGATTATTCGGTAAACCATTATCATATGGATAGAAGAATTGCCTAATGAATAGCTTAAACATTTAAACACCTATTTTTTTATTATTACTTTTTTAAACCAAATTAATGTTTTTTTTTCTTTCTTTTTTTTTCTTTTGTTTAAACAAAAATGCTATTATTCCTTTATTAGGGTAAGTAAGGTAATTTTACTAGAATTTTTTTTCCGTGTATGTTGCAATTGAAGATATTAGAATAGAATAGAATTATAAAAAACCATTCATATCGTTGTTAAATATATTCTTATATTCTTAGATGTATGCATTAAATTTTTATACAACGCATTAAACTCAATAGCGAACTTTGAAGCTCGTAAAGTAACATATCAGCTAACAACGAAATACTCTTAATCTCTTATCAGTACGCTCTTTAACTTACCTTGTATAAGCCTAGTAAAAGTATTAGAAATTTAGAACACGATATTTTTAATCATTGTTTGATAAGCTAAAATTATTACCTTGTGCTTGTAAACTGGTAAGAGGATATCTTAGAATATCGAGGAAGCCATAAACAATGAAATAGGCGTGTATTTATACACAATTTATAATTTTATACTGTTTTAAAAGCAGTATGATAATTTTACGAAGATAAATTTTCTGAAGCTGCCGTAAGAAAAAAAAAAGAAAAGAGGTATGGATTTGAAAACATAAATTCAGAAGAAGTAGCAATATTTAAGGTTTAATAATATTTACTTTATCTTTTATATTAACTATTAATTAAATAAATTTATACCAGATCGACTAAAGTTATTTACAAGCGTTACTTGATTTTAATACTTTTTATCTTCCTGTAAATCAAAGGCAGGTTAGTTTCAATTGAAAGTTCCCTTCTAAATTTGTCCCAACGCTTTACTCAGGAATTAACTTGTGTTTTCTGTGGGGTTCACTATTACACGGAGAAATATATTATAAAATTACTTTACTTTATGGTAATGGCATTTCTAGTAAAAGAACCATAATTCTGGTTAATAATATTAAAACATACGGTATTTAAACCATTCATTTGGTAAATTTTCTTTCAAGACTATAATTCTTATTACTACACATTTAGTAAAAAGTGCAAAATTGAAAAGTAAATTGATCTGAATAAATGCATTTTTTGCCATACTAAGGTATCATGATAAAATTATCAAATTTTAGCACATTTAACAAATTTTATTATATATTATACGAACAAATTTAATTGTTTATTTTACTAAAATCATTACCTAGAGAGCTTCAGCAAAAACTACCGTGCTTTTTGATGTTCCCAGAGAGTCAGAAATACAATAAATTTTACGATATTGTGTCCATCTTGAATATATTTTTTTCCTCAGCATAAAAATCTACGGATTGAATCGTGATATTGTTGAGTTATGGACCAATTGCTTAACGCTGGTAATCAAATAAATTAAAAATTAACATATTTGTGTAAAAATATATATAAACCCTCATGCCAAGCAAATGTAGTTGTACTATAAATGTACTGCAGAAAACTGAACCGGAAATTGTATTTAGAATTAAAAAAAAAACTTATTTTACTTCATAGTTGAAATAGAAAAATATGTGACATGTTTTCAGTTTTCGAACATAGGGCTTCTTAAGAGAACATACATAAATGTAACAAGTTAGGAGAAATAAATTTTTTAACTTTTCCATTAAATTTCGTTCTATAATTCTGTTAGCAAAGCGTCTTTTCTAGCTTCTAATCTGTTTCCTTTTTCTTCATTCATGTTGTGTAGTCTTGACGAAGAGAGTCATGTTCGCGTAATCAAAATATATCGGTCTCTCTTTCATTTCAACTATGGAGGCAGGAAACCTTTTTTACACGCGCAATTAAAGAAGTATAATTTCAAGTGTAATTTTTTTCAAAAATAATTGTTTGTTTTTATTTGAGGAATTGTTGATTTGATTGATACGATTAATGAACGTTTAATAAAATGTTTAAGAAAGTTAATAAATGTTTAAAAAAGTTAAATAAGTTCATAGACAAGATATTTTTTCTTTTATTTTTATTTAAAAAAATTAAAATTTTAAATAGATTATATTTTGTTTATCTTATAAGACAATACATCTCAGAAAATTTTCTTTTATATTTAAAACAAGTCAACAGAACTGTTTTTACGTTTTTCAGATATCACTTCTTTGAGTACTTAAAAATATTTTTCTAATCTCAGACTCAAATATAATAGTACTTAATACATAAAAATAGTACTTTAAGTACAAATGTTTCTTTTTCCCAGTACACTGTAAAAAATTACTGATCAAATTACAATAAAAAGTACCACCACCCGGGTGAGTCATCTGTCAAATTAATTTACTACAAAATAAAATTTAATGCTAAAAATTTATGCAATATATTTGATAATAATAATTATTTAACTGAGATTCAGTGATTTTATAATAAATATTTCCGTAAAAATTACGGTGTATAAGAATGTTTCCTCCGTAAAATTTTTAGGTTAAAATAGCATGCCGGTGCATTCTACCAAAATTTGATCTGGAATTTTTTTACAGTGTACTTCAATAGGTACAAGCATTTACTAACTATTATAAATGAGGTAGTGAATTTTTACCGTAAAGTAATATACCGTAATTTTTACAGTAATACCTATTTAATTTGAGCGTTTCGGTGATTTTAAGATAAGTATTACTGTAAAAATTATGGTTTATCAGACTTTTTATTCCGTAAAATGTTCCAGCGAAAATGGATTTTACGATAAAAAGTACCGGCACCCAGAGGGCTGTTACTTTTTATCGTAATTTGATCCGAAATTTTTTACAGTGCAGTCACAAAAACAATCGTATTTTCTTTCTTTTTTTCTTTAAACATCCACATATCTCAAGAATATTGCAACTAAAGTAGTTATTTTGTCATTGAAAATCAATTCTGTTTCCTTTTTTTCTATGTTAAGTCCATTTGACCTACAAAATCCCCCGAAAGCCAATAAATCCCTTTAAAATTTTTTTCCCCTACAGTAGATGAACTAGTAAAGGGGAAAAAAAAAGACAAGACAAAATACCAGTACTGAGTATCTACCGTTTGACGGTTTGTGGCATTTCACACACAAGAAGCAACGTTTCACTCCCATTGATTTATAGTTTCCATGGTTACCAGCACTGCGTGCGGTCTCCATTGTTTTACTATGGAGTTTAAGAGACTGGGTGCATGCGAGTTTCCGCTATTGATTACTATTACGGCATTCTCTCTCTCTATCTATGTGTGTTCATTCTTTCCATTCGGAATGAATGAATGGCCGGAATTATTGCAAGCTGTTTTCTAAGGTCTACTGGAATCTGGAAAAGCGCCGGTAGGAATTATGAGGCGATATGTCATTATCCTTGGACGCTCGGAAATATCTTCGATTTATGAAGGATTCCGGGTCAATGCCTGGTGGAAATGAGCAATTGTTTATAGTTTGGGAAAAGTTTGGACATTTATGAGTTGTTTAATTCTTGCAAATAAATTTAATTTAAAATGTTGAAAAATTCTAAAAAAAAATATTATATTATATTTGGTATTCGAATTTCTTAGCTATGTATATATTTTTTTTTAAATAAAAAAAATTTCTTAATATTTGTACTGTAAGTAATACAGATAAATACTCAGGAATGAAAGAAAAAACTGTATTTTTCTTGACATAGAATACGTTATCATAAAATTGAATATCATTAATTGAGATGATTTTTATTAGCAGTTTTCTGATTTAAATTTTCATGTAGGTCGCTTTCTGAAGATCTAATTGAATCTGATATGCATAATTTAGAATCATGATTTTGTCAACAACCTGTAGTTAAAATTATTGAATGGTCAACTAAAATGTCTTAGAGTGCCAAAAAGAGCTATGAGTCGATTATTTTAGCAGCTTATGTAAATAGTTCACATAGACGGTGGATTTTAAATTTTTATGTAGTAAGCATTCTAGTGTGGCACATGATAGAGTCATGCTGCTTATTGATTTCAAGATTTGAGACATTAATTAATGCCATGTCATGCCCAACATCTTGACAGTGCAAAGAAATTGAGCTGGACATGTATAAGGATAAAGCATTTTTTTCTTTTATAAATTTTAATAATCAATACTTAATAATTATGCAGAAAAAGCCCACTAATATAAAGATATTTGATTGTGTAAAGATGAAATACATACATTTAAATTTTATCAAAGAATATAATAATAGATTTCTCAACAGAAGATCTAAATTATTTATTTTACGCGAAACCGTTTCCGGGGATACGTTCCAAGTGTCGATTTACTCGAATTAAAAAGATTATTACCAGTATTTGCTTAGGGACACGAATTAGGGAACACAGCTTCAAACACGAAGCTTAATAATTAAGGAATCAGTACTGTATTCAGGCATTTTACAGAACTCGCCTCTCTTAATGATCTGCAATAATGTATACATCTATATCTATATCTATATCTTATATCTATATCTTATATCTATATCTTATATCTATATCTTATATCTATATCTAATATCTATATCTTATATCTATATCTTATATCTATGTATAAGTGCCTGAGAAATTCCTTAAATGCTTTGAGATGACTGTGTTCTCAAGGAGTTAGTGTTTCGCTAAAAACCACGTGATTTTGATTGAAAAACAATTGGCAAAAGTAACGAAATTTGATTTCCAAGATTTTCAATAATGACTGTTCAATATCTAATTTTTTTATAATTGTCATAAAATGGGTCATTATAACTTCAGCAGTAGGCGTTATTTTCTTGCATATATCGTAATTATTGTGCATAGCGATCGTTCTATTGTTTGATATATTGATATAGTTGCTCTTAACTAAACTATTTTATTAATATATTTATAAAAGTAAAAGAAAGTATCTCTAAATGCTCAAATAAATTTATAAGCATGTACGAAATTAGAATGCTCAGAATACTATCTATAACAGATTAAACAGCATGACAAAAAGGTCATTTCTGCCTAGAAAAATAGCATATTCGTCTTTTTTAAAATACATCAATTACGAAAAAAATAATCACTTAGAAAAAAGAACAACGAAAAAGAAAAAATGCCATCGAAATCTGTCAAATAACCTGAGAGAAAAGAAGGATAAAAACAAAGCCAGTTTTTAATTTGTCTGACAAAACTTGGATGCGTTTCTAATAACTGGTGTTTACTTTGGTAAACAAACAGGTTTTGATGTTTTGAGCCGACCCTCTTACAGAAGTTATTCATTAAAATTCTATAGCATTTCATGTCTTTTCCTGGTTAAAATATTTTATTTATAAAACTTGTGTGCTATTTGAACATTATTTTTGATAACTGTCATATAAATGTTTATTAAGTGAGATAATTATGGAACACTTTGGATATAAATTACAATAAGATGCAACGCCCAACTCAGACTTACGAGGCTTTATCTCATATAGCAATGTTAAATTTATATGTAGGCGTTGTTTATACGTTTTAAAAAATGTGTATATTTTTTAAACAGTTTTATTACTGCGAAAAATTTTCACAAAATATTATATCAATTCTGTATCAAAATATTAATGAGACAAATATTAATTGAATAATTAATAAATATTATTCTTTTATTTTTACTACTTAATCACTTAAAAAAGTGCAGAAATATATCAACATTTAGTAACTTATTATCATTTTTCCATCCCTTTAGTTTCCATTCGAGTGTTTTCTTTCAATGATATTTAAATTTAATTAACAGAACTGTAATCATTCTCAAAAATAAGTAACACACCAAATAACCCCGCAGTAAAGTATATTAATATCAATTATGGCATAAATGGTGCGTTTCAACAGAGATACAGAAATAGGATGAAAAAAGTTCCTCGTTCGAAATTCATTTCACAAATTATGAAAGGTAGAGAGAAAAATCAAAGTTTAAAATGAACTAAGTGCATCTCGCATACGCGTAATCCAGTAAAAAGCACTTTCTTTCGATATTTTAACAAGTTGCTTTTTCGGATAAGCATTTTTTTTTCTTTCCTTTTCAATATCTTAGTAATCTTAACGAACATAGAGATTCGATTTTCGACTCTTTCTAAGGATTCTTTTCTAGTTTCATTCTAGAACTCGGAAAAATAAGGTTTTTCTTTTATTTGAATGGCCTGGAAAAGAATTTGCGAGGAATTTTCTAGTTTTCTCTATTAATTGCTTCGCAACGAAAGGTAGGGCCTCGTTAAAGTCCTGCTAATTACCCAGAGAAGATTCGATCGGTTGCTAACGAAGAATCGTCTGCTTAGGTGTTGCCAGACGAGCGTGAAGAAATGTGTTTAGTAGCTTACAAGCTGCTGCTTGATCAGCCTGCAACTGGAAAATTAGGTTCGAATTTATTCGAATAAAATATTTTTTGCACCGTTGCAGAACTTACTGCAGATAAATGTATATTTAAGTCACTGAAATAGAAACTGTTGCTTGAAAAAGTTTGTGTCTTTAATTGCGTGAATCAAATAACTGAAAAATCAGACAGAATTCGTATTTAAAAGTGAATAAAGATGTCGCTCTTTCGTAAAACAAATGCATTGAATTCTATTAAACTATAGATTAAGCAAATTTAATTAAGTGCAAGTTTATATGCACACATTTGAAAATAAATAAATTGTATTTTATTTCAGAAAAATGTGTTTTATGTACTAAGTTACAAACATAAAGAAATTATACTTGTTATTTTAAAAAAGGAGTCTGGAGAACTTAAATATAGAATATGTACTTTGTATGCAGAATATGTATGTAAGTAGAAAATACAGAATATGTAAATAAATCAGCTTTTTATACATCATATATGTTTTATTATACAGATATTTCCTACACTATGTATGATATATAAACAAGATAATAAAATAATTTGTTCTTTGCAAACATGGTATTCAAAACATTCTGTAAATTGCAATACTTAGTTAAAGTAAATTTCAACAGACGTATTTAGTAACTTGCATAATCAGGTAGATTTGGATTTCAAAATTTAAATGTATCAATGTATATATTATTCATCAGCCTCTGAAATTAAAATTTGAAATCGAAGATCTTAGACGGTTACCGTCTTCTTTAAAGTTAAAGAATAAAAGACATGAAACTTGAAGGTTATGAGCTTTTTTATTTAAGGGTAAATAGTATTAATTCATAACAAAGATTTTAGGAAATAATTTTAAGAATTAGGAATATTGATATATTATTTAATAACGGTAAAATATTTTAGCATTATTTTCAACGATTATTGATACATTGATTCAGAAAATTTTGGGATTGTTTTTTAATATATATTTTTTATACATCGATTCTGAAAATTTTAGAATAATGCTTTAAAGAATATAAATAAATACATTGATTTTGAAAATTTTGGAATTATTTTTTAACGATTGTAGATTAATTTATTCTAAAAACTATGGAAATATATTTTTAAAGATTTTAAATGCATTGATTCTAAAATTACAGCATTAATTTTGAAAGATTATCGATAGATTGAGTCTGAATGACAAAACATTTCGAAAATAATTTAAGAAATTATAAAGATGTTTTGAAGAGTTATAGATATCGATACATTGTTTTAAACAAAAAATAAATTAGGAAATATTTCATAAAGGTAAAACTGTATTTTGACGAGTCCGATGTTGATATTGATTCTGAATGATAAAAGTTTAGGAAATGTTTTATGGAATTATAAATATCTTTTAAAGAGATATAGATACATGGATTCTAAAAGACAAAAGTATTCGAAAATATTTCAAGTAATTATGAATATTGTCTGAAGAGTTGCACATTGTTTTAAAGTATTAAAAATAGTTGTAAATTTTAAGAATTTATATAGAAACATATATTAATTTGAAACTGATTAAAAAAATTAAATATAATTAAAAATATATATAAAAAATGGCCCAAAGCCATCGAATATTTAAAAAAAAATATTTCTTGAATAAACTGAGCATCAAAATTATTTAAGAAAGTTTTTAAATGATTTTATACAAATTCTTCTTGCACTGGAAATTATCCACTGCATCGAATGCCATCCAAGTATATAAATGAAAAAATTCATCAGAGTATATATTATTTGATACAAATAAATTATTCTGAATTATAAAAAGAAAATGTATGAGAAATTTTTAAGGAGTTATAAATATCAAAAAATGTATTGATTCTTAAATATAAAAGTATTTAAATATAGTTAAACGAATTAAAAATTGCTTAAAATTGTAAAACATTTTTTAAAATACTTTATTAAACTATAAATAGATATATTAAATTGATTACCAGTAATCAAAATTATTGTAGAAAATTTTCACACATTTCATACAAATGTTTCTAAAGTCACTAGCATATATAAATAAAATAGATACATTAAAGTTTTTATAAGTTAATATGGATAAATAGTTCTGAATTTAAACAAAGCATTTGGAAATCTTTTAAGAAATTGTAAATAACGGAACATCTATTGATTCTAAACTTTAAAAGAATTTACATAAAATTGCTTTAAACCGTAAAATATTTTTTAAATGTTTCCTTAAATAATAAATAGCAATAAAACATTTTTTTACTATCCTTGAATTATAAATAGAGATTAAAAGTTTTCTTAAATGTTTTTATAAATTATAAATAGATATAATATATATTTTAAATATTTTCTTGAACTATGAGCAGATATCAAGTATTTTTTAAATGTTTTCTTTAATTAAAAATAGAGATACTAAATTTGCTTGTCAATAAAGAAAAGTACAAAAGAAAATTATTAAATATTTTATGCAAAATATTTTCTGCGCAAGAATTCAATGCAATGCGCAATGTTCCTAAAGACATTCGAGTACATAAATAAAATATAAGTCTCTTGAATAAATAAATTTCTTTCTATTTATAAAATACATTCCTCAATCTGATATTCCAGTCGCGCACAGTATTCAGTATTTGATGAAGTATCACGTATGAGGGATTACGTAAAAGCATGCATATACAAGAATAGCGTGATTTCCGTTGTCCCATAGGTGAAAAGACCCGTCACTCAAGACAAAAGTTGAGTCAAGTTGTATCATGGCTGCTCCTCTACGCTTTGACAACCACTGTTACCTTTGAAAGGCATGTGAAGAAATATTCTTTCGTTAACCTTATTGCATCGTTTAAACATTGACAGACAGCTATACAGATTTTGGGAAATGGATCGTCTGAAATTTGATCCATGAAGCGTTCGGTGAAAAGTGTTTTCCGTGAAGCTGATGGAATGAAGGAGAATGGAATTTATTATCGTTTGAGTTTGCGTATAGCTAATGGAATTAGCTTTTAAACTTTCAGAGTTTAAAGTCGTTATAGAATTTGTAAAGCATATTTAAATTTACGAAGGAAATTTTTTGATTAAATTTAAATAAGCGTTATTTAGTGATTAAATACTTGTATTTTTTAAATTTAAAAAACCATAATTCTTAATTTGCAATATAAATATTAATTTGAGATTATCAGTTTAAAAATATAAACACCGATTTGCCCCTTATAGCATAGCTTAAACATTGACAGATAGCTTTAGAGATTTTGGGAAAGGGATCGTCTGAAATTTGGTCGATTAAGTGTTCGGTGAAAAGTGTTTTCCGTGAAGCTGATGGAATGAAAGAGAATGGAATTTATTATCGTTTGAGTTTGTGCATAGCTAATGGAATTCAATCAAAAATATTCTGATTGAATTTAAATAAACGCTATTTAGCAATTAAACACTTGTATTTTTTAAGTTAAAAAAAATCATAATTCTTAATTCGCAATAAAAATTTCAATTTGCCATTATCAGTTTAAAAATATATAAACACCGATTTGCTTCTTATCGGCAGATGGCTTTAGAGATTTTTGGAAAAGGTTCGTTAGAAATTTGGTCAATTAAGTGTTCGGTGAAAAGTGTTTTCCGTGAAGCTGATGGATGGAAGGAGAATAAAATATACTAACGCTTGAGTTTCAGTAAACCTAACAGAATGGACTTTTAAGCTTTCCTGGGAAAAAAGATTTTTTTGTGACTGTTTTGGAGGTTTTTAATTAAAAAAAATAATAACGTAATTAGTGGTGTCTCGCTCTCTCAGATAAAACATCTTTGCACCCTTACTCATACTAAATGAGATTCCTGGACGAAAATTTCAAAATTTATTCTCTATTACTTTAGACTGCCTTTGTGTTATTACAAAAATCTATCCACTGCTTTAGACATTAGATAGCATTTATTCGTAAAGCAAAGTGCTACTTTTCGATGCTGAATTGCTAAAAAGAGAAAGAACACTAGAGAACGGAAGACTAAATTCAATTTTATTTTTCAATGTGGCGAATTAAGTTTTCTGAATCTTGTTGTCGTCTGCTACTTCAAAACCAGTGAAAGTAAAATATTAAGAGTAATTTGTTAAACTAAAAGTTAAAAAAAAGCACAAATGAAAGTACATATTCTCAGGATATTCTCTATTTCCAGTTCTATAAGCAAGAACCTTCCTCAGTGCTTAAACATAAAAAGAAAAAAAATATTTAAATGCATTTTTTTTTTTGTATTTTGACACCGAGATAGGTTCTTGGTTATTAAACCGAAATTCTAGTATTCTCATTTCTGTTCTTTCATTTGTGTTTTATTCACGTTTTTTTTACCATAGAAAAATTCAACATAGCGCAAAGTATACCCTTTCCTTTTAAGCTTTTTTAATTCAATATTTACTAAATTCTTTCCTTAGTCTAATCTCTATTTAAGTTTTCTAATCATTTTTAATCTCTAATTTACAACTGGTATACTAACTTAAAATTAATAAGACATATTTGAAATGTTCTTTCAATATTTTAATATTAATAAAAGAAAAAAAAGGGAAGAAAATAAGAGGTTTTTTTCTTCTTTTTTTTATTACATTCATTTTAATTTTACATTTGTCTTAACTTAATAAATTTTTAGCACACAATTGATTTTTTTTGACTATCAAAAAGTTGAAGTTTACTTTATAATTCCCATCTTACTCAAAATATAGTTTGTAGATTTCTATTTTATTAATTTCATCTTTTAATGTTAGTTTTATGCTGTATCAACTTTCTTTTTGTTAACTTTTTATTAATAATGTTATTTATATTATTATGTAACTTTTTCTTTAAAACAACTTTCAGTTTTGCCAACTTCCTATTTTGTTAACAGATTATTATTTAGCTTTCTATAATGAAATTTTTCTATTTTTTCTGCTTTATATAAATGAAATTTTCTATTCTTTATACTTTTAATTTAAAAGTTTTGTTAGCTTCCACATTTTTTTATTTTATTATTCTTAAAAAAACAATTCCTCCTTTTGGAGCTCCAACAATATTGTTAGTTAAGTTTTATCTTATTTTGCAATTTTTATTATTTTCTTTTGTTTCATTCAAACAATATTTTAATACACACAATATTTAATTATTAGACGCAATATAAGATTCCATGTAAAATCTTAATTATCAAGTGATACTATACAGATTTAATATTTTTATGCAACAGAAACCGGTTTTCACTTGTTTACGTTCGTGTATCAATTGATTAATATTGTAATGCAATACCTTAAAAATAAATACAAATAGAAAGTGTATAAAAAATCTCTTGAATAAAAACCCATTACATGCATGTTTCAATATAAAAATACTGCATATGAACTCTTTCATAACATGCAATTGTAAAAACACTACAGCGCATATAATCATTTTATTTTATAACCAGCGTTGATCAGACGATCCAATTCTGAGTTTATGATTATCGATGTGCAACTGCGTAACCTTGTAATTTTGAACCAAATTAAGAGGGCAAGGGAACTTCTGGATCAAGTCAAGCATTGGGATTAACTAGCCTTTGTGGAAGACTTTTTGATGGAACTGACTCGCATTTGAGTTAAAGGGAGAGGAAAAGTATGAAAACCTTCTGCGGATGGCTTAACGGAAAGGGGATTCTAACCCATGATTCATATTCCACTAAAGATATATTTTGCCAGAACTGTGGTCGGTGCAAACCGGGAGCACTACTCGTACCTACCAGCTAATATTGAGATTCTTACCTGGGTTACCTAGTAAGGAGGCTAACGTTCAATCCCTTGAGCCATCGCTGCTCGACCGATAACATTGATACTTTCTTCATTTACATTATTTTGCGTTGAGTTTAGTTTTTCTCGTAATTTTCAATTGATGAACACAAATTTTTAAAAAAAGCTCTCACTAGCATAGAAGTCTTTAATTTATACTAAAATAGTTTACAAAAATGACTATTCATTTGAAACAATATATTAATTCGTTAATTAAAAATAAAATCATGAAGAATGTAGAACAATTTTTATTATTTTATACTTACGTTTGAAATACAGAAATCACTAAGATAAAATCCATTCCACGACTCGAAAACCAAATTTAAAGCAAAGAGAAATTATGAAAGAGTATTCTCCAGTTCAGATTACGAAACTTCGACAGCCGCACGCAAAATGTACTTTACGAACGGGATTCTTGAAGCATAAATATTTAACACACCTTTAAGGCATGTGGAAGAATTCATGCGTATGTATGCCGTATTCATTCGAAATCCATATCTTTTATTCAATTCTGAGAAAATAGAGGTTTGTCTTTCTGAGAACAGAAAGAGCATGTAACTTTTATATATGTCATATATCAAAAGTCTGAACTTTGGGACTTTATTTTTATAATTTTCTTTTCGTATTTTGATTTGTGGTTACACAAGGATCGACGAGGAAGAGAAATATTATTTATCGATTCGGGTATTGAATTCGTGTTTATGCTTATTGTAAGGATACAAGTATTTTGTTGTTCTATTGGTCTTAATGTATGTAAAAACATTATATTTTTGTGTTTCGATTACTGAAAGAAATATATACACCGCAAAAGTGCAAAAATTAGTTATTCTAACTATTATCATGTTAATGTGCAAAATAACTAGAGTGATTCGTGTCAAATGATGATTCGTGAAAGTGATTTGTGAGATTTAAGTGCCAAAAATTGTTTCATTTTAAAAATGACTTAAGTCATCTCTAGAATATCTAGATAATCTGCTCATTACGAACTAGGTACTAGTAAAAGTGTAAATAAGATCCTTGAAGCAACGCTTCTGTACGTTTAAAAGATAATGTTATTTATTTATTTTTAGCTATATACAAATTTAAGTTAATACAATTAAACAACTAACTCATTAGTTGATAGAATCAATCCCCAATCGCTTTCGAAATATTTCATTGAGTCAAACAGTTTGAAATATAATATTAATTAAAAAAAATACTATAATGCCATTTATTTATTTATCGGTACCTAAAGAATCAAATGAATGCAATCAAACTATCAACATATTAGTTGATAGAATGAGAGAGATAAACTAACTTTTTTATTATTAATTATTACATAAGTTAAAATTAGAGTAATTGTTACAATTGTCCCCACTTACGGGGTCAATTGTAACAGTTCATAAATTCAACTAAAACATAATTAATTATACATATTATCCTAGTTGTGATATATTTTTTTGTTGATCAAAATAGTAGTGATATTTTAGAAGTAAAACTAATAATGAGCAGAGACCTAAAGGGTTAAACTTTAAGGGGATAAAAGTTTTAATTTATGCTGTTAAAGGTGACAAATAAAATAATGTGCATGCAACGTAATATAAATGAGATAGGAAACTATTGGTGGTTCTTAAAGAGTTAAGTAATGGTTTGTAAACATAAGATTATTTATTTTTAGCTGTTACAATCGTCCCTTTACTTATTGTTACAATCGTCCCCAAGACGCCATTTCAGCTTCATTTGTTAAAAACAATGCTAGTTAATTAACAAAACTAATTTTTTTATTGAAATGTTAATTAAGGTGTCCACTTACATATTCGGTTAATAATTTTTATTTGTTTAAACAAAATTACTTTGTTACAATATAATATTCTAATACCAAAAAAAGCACTTACGTAGCGTGAAAATTTCTTTTGTGATGTAACTCTTTCAAAAGTACAGAAAAATGGTTGCCAGCAGGGGTGTAGATGCAGATTTATTAAATACACCTTGTGCGCCACCTAGGAGCCAAATCTAGATCCTGACACTCGAATTTTTCGCTGTGTTACAATCGTACCCTGTTACAATTGACCCCACTCTCCCCTACTTCTGAGCTTTAACCGTAACTTGTATATTTAGGGAGTACTCAAAAATGTTTATTTTTTTCAATAACAGAAAACATTGATAAACGAATAAATATCTTTAATTATACGTGAGTTGGCGAGGAATTTTTTAAAGAAAAACGTTTGCTAAATTTTATTAAAATCATATTGGAAGTTTCAAATTTTAAATCTAATCATTAAAAATTACCTTTGTCATGCTAATTATTTTGTTAAAATATTTGCATAACTGATTTTTATTTGATTAGAAAGGAAAGTTTTTATTCTCTAAAATTATTGCACCTTGGTATGTCACACACTTATAGGCTAAAAAATGTACGTCAAATATTTTTAATCTCTCGTTTACATTTATTTTAAAAGATATTAAACTATTGAAAAATAACTATGACTGTCACTCCCTTACCTCAAACTATAGGTTTGTAATATTGTTTTGCTTTTATTTAAAACTTTTCGCAAATTCATTGTTTCGAATATTCAAAAATGTGCACATTGAAGAAATCGACAATACGACAACGCATTGTTTCATTGATTTGTTTTCCCTTTTAATTATTCCTCTTTTTCATTCACTCTTTATACCAAGAATAATTTATAGCACACTGTTATAATTTTCCTCCAAAAATTACGATGAAATTATCGGCAGTAGTTTGGTCAACCGTGAAGTTCGCGATTAGGAACATTTCTTCATTTTTACGGTTTGGTAACAATATAAAACTAGTACGGTTTCAAAACCGTTAAAATAAAATTTAACTGGACATTGAAGTTAGGTTTTACATTACGTAATGGACATTGGTGTAAAGTTGTGGTTGAGTTTTGTTTTGTTAAATGAACAGCGGAATGCTGATCATTACTTTTTCTGGTGGGGACAGCATTTATCGGAAAGACTGGATTTTTCCCACTGTCCAGCAGCTCTGTGGTGATGGTATCTATTCGTGAATGAGAGTTTCGTTTCTTAATTGTCTAGGGTCACCATTTGAGGAGTGCAGGTCACTGGATTCTCTTCATGTGTTAAAGGAATGGTGGAAATATTGTGGTGTCAGAACTGAGATTCAAACCCCCATTCAGTTTTTCATGAGATTGCCAGATTTTTCTTCTGGACTATAGTATGTACTTAGTTGAAAATAACTAAGCGGCTTCATAAGGTGGGCCCAGTTGGTGCTTATAAAATTCTGTATTTTTAAGAGCATCAGGTGATATCAATCTACAAACGATTTTTCTGATTTTAAGCAGTTTGATTACCATTTGCTTTATGGTTATTTAACTATTTCATATATTACAATAAAAATTAAATAAATTATTATTTAGCAGTTTTTCCGAGAAATATCTAACAAAGTGACGAAACCTAACTCAATTTAATTTTTTGAAACACGTGAAATGATTTTGCGTAAATTACACCATGAAAACAATAAACAGTTGTCATGGTAACGAAAAAATAAACGGTGACCATATTAAAATGGCATTTAATTCAAAATTTTGTATCCCAAATTAACATTGATTTAAAAACTTGAGTAGTTTTTTTTAATTATTATTTGTAAATAATTGAAACAAGCATTGATTAAAATCTCTTTCCAATTTTCTTCATTGTATTATTACTATTTATCATATGAATGATACAAATATGAATGATATGATACAAACCCACCTATGCAAACAAATATGTGACATTTCCAACTTTTCAACCAATTTAATATAAAATATAACTTTTAAAGCAAAATTATTTCAAAATTTAAAAGATTTTTTTTGTAGCCGTTATGCACTATTTCTTCTGATTTCTACACCTTTTTAAATCTCAGTAGCTTTATTTTTCTGATAAGAAAAAAGAGCTTCACGCTGTTATTTATGAGTAAGTATATGGACTATCGTGTTCGTTCTCTGAGTCTTAAATTTTTACGATAGTCGCAGAAGAAAGCACTAATCCCGCAGTGCATCTAGCCATAAAAAAGGCAAATAAAAATTTATTTTCTTCATGATAGTCTGAATAATCGAAATGTTTAAAATAATCATTCCGGTTTAAAATAATATGCGCATGTACATTAAAAATGGAATAAGGACAATTGACACGAAAAATAAATAAGCAAATACGTGAAAGTTTTACAATGAAAAATAAGTAAAATAAATCATACAAATATTGTTAAGTTTCTAAAAAAGGTTTAGATATTTTCTTTTAGATGAATTTGACTTAAATGGAAAAATTATAGCGAAACAAATATATTTATGTAGATGTAAATATTTAATATTTGTAAAAGTTGTTTTGAAAATACTTGCAGCTGCGCAGCGACAACCGTACTTGAATAATTTTCATCTTCATTTTTTTTCTTAAATCTCGATGTATTTTTATTTTTTATAAAAAAGAGAGATAATTTTGTTTACACATTATATAATTATTATAATTATATTTAAAAACATGCCAACAGGACTATGTAGGAGGCAGGGAACTAGCCTTGCAACAGAAAGGTACTGGGTTCGAATCCTGGACAAGGCATAGATATTCCTGCATATCCTTACAGTAGGAGTAACGTTGACCCACCTAATATGGTGCCCCTGAAAGAGTGGCCAACAAATATTCCCTGTAAATGCCTGAATTGATGAAATGTTAACACAGGTGGGTATTGGAAATAAAAAAAAATATTTAAGAACATTTTGTTAGCATTTTAATCGTATTAAAATGGAAGATTACTAGAACTTGAAAAAAAAAACTATTCTTGAAAAAAAATTTTAACTTAGGAATACAAACTGTATGACACAAGAAGTAAATTTACTTGTTAATAATATGTAACTATAAACTTATATTGTATAGCAGCTCAAATTTAAATCAGTTTTCTCTCTTGAGTATATTGCATTTAAAAATATTTCGATGTAAACGTTAAGATTTATTTACAGAAGCAAATAATTTTTCGTTTTTTTAAAATTTATTTTATCTCATCATTTTTTCGCTACTTTTGAAATCAAGTCAATCGCGATGGTAAATAGATAATATTGACAGGGATAAATATATATTTATACAACAATGGGTAAATAAGCAATATAAAAAAACACGTAAGATTGTTGCTACTTTCAAACCAAATAACTAAAAAAAGCTAGTTCTAAATTAATATTCCAAATAGTCTTTTCTCCTTGTCAAATTTCAAACCGGTACTTGCATTCCTGCTGAATGCAATTCGACCAAAATGGTATTTTTTTGCTACAAGTTTAGCAGTTTAGAATTTTTTTTATCTATTATCAAACACAATTTTTCATACCATTGTATATCCTGTACATTTTTCTATATACCTTTGTAATTTCAACTTTCTGAGTTTCATAGCTTTTGCGCAGCAAAACAAAATGTAACGTTAAGTTGAACAACAGAAACAGCTGCAGCCGGCTGCATTTACTATTTTTTTTCAACCTAGAGAGGAATTCGTGAATTTAGATTAAACTATATTCCACAAACACTGACTTTAATGTACAGTGCACCAAAAACGAAACGAGCCACCCTGAATAACTTTTGATCTAATGATCCGATCTTCACGTTCTAGGACTCAATTTTAATGGTTCAAGAGTGTGATCTCAAATATGCTATTTAATAAGTGTAGACGATATTTTAAATTGCAAAAGCAGACCCAAAAACGCACTTTTTCTGAATAAACATACCTTTTCTTTTCTTCCACAAATTCAGTTTTCTGACCCCCAAAATAAAGGGGGTAGCGGCAATCTGGGAAGTATAGTCCAAATAGTTTGATCAGGAGCGTGGTTCAAAGTTTGCACCCCGTAATAGTAATTTTACTTTTTAAATACTTCGCTATATCTCGATAACTTTTTAAGCGAATTAAAAAAAATTTGCACACAGTATTATAATTTGTTTATTCAAAGATAATTAAATACAAAAAATAAATTTTAGTAAGCATTTATTATTTTTTATTACTTTATTTGATGATAGTTTAAAACATTTTGGATTGTAAGGTATACTATGTTTTACATCATTTTAAAGCATCTATTTTTAAATGGCAAAATACAAAATTTGACCGAAACCGGTTAAATTGTTCCAAAGAAATTGAATTTTAGAAAAACCGTGTACTTAAAATTTGATTTCCAAGGAACTATTCAACCGATTTCGATCAAATTTTGTTTTTTGCAATGTAAATTTGGATACTTTAAAGTGACGTAAGAAATTGTATACTTTACAATTTAATTTTTTCTATTACAATTGAATAAAATAATGAAAAATGATATTTACTGAAATTTATTTTTTACCTGGAATTATCTTTGAACAAATGAATTTTATAATTGTGTGCAAAAAGTATTTTTATTTGCTTTGAGATATGACAAAATACGCCAAAAGTCGAATTAGCGTTAAGGGATTCAAACTTTGGAGTGTTCTCTTGACTGCGGCTACTCTTTATAATTTGGAGGTTAGTAATCCGAATCCATTAAAAAGAGGTATGTTTATTCAGAGAAACTACGTTTTTGTGTCAGATTTTATAACTTAAAATATCATTTTCACTTATTAATTACCATATGTGAGGCCACCCCCTTGAATCATTAAGATTGAGTTCTAGAACGTGAAGATCCGATCATTCGATCGAAAGTTATTCAGGGTGATCCGTTTTTTCAGAGCATTGGGCATTTTTGGAATCCTTTTAAAAATGAAATTAAGAAATAAAGAAATTAAATAAAAGCATTTAAATAAAATGTCATCAAAATGAGACAAATAATCTGTGGAGAATCTTCTATAAAATAAAAAAAAGCAACATCTATTTGATTGCTAGGTTTAACTAAGAGGAGGTAAACGCAACTAATAGCTTTCATATTTATGCAAGAAGTAATACTTTTCATGTTTTTAATCCGGCTATCTCGCTAATAATTCTCCTTATTTTGATATCATATTTTTTAATCCCTTAACCCTTTCAGTATCATTTCCTTAGGCTCTCGAATGCAAAGTTTATACGTACTAAAGAGTACACAAACGTATTTATACGAGAGTACCGTATTGAGATCCCGTCCGCATGATCTTGTGCCGCTGAAGTTAGAAAGGCCCGTTTCATATATTATTATGAGCCATGAAGGAAGAATTCCAGAGTCACGTATGTGATCAATATTGGTGAAAAAATTCTAGTAAAATTACCGCACTTTATGGTGATGACATTTCTGATAAAAAGACCATTAATTTCGTTAAAAGGCACTTAAATGTGACGCCCGGTGGCTGAGCGGTAGCTCTTCGCGATGTCGTGCCACAGGTCCTTGGTTCGATCCTCGGACCGAGCAAAGTTGACTCAGCCTTTCATCCCTGCAGTGGATCGATAAATGAGTACCAAGCATGCTTGGGAACTAAACACTGGGGGTGATGTTTCCGCTCATATGGTTACGCTTTACCGGATATTCCGGTTTTAAAAATTATAGTTCTTATTGCTAAACATTTAGTAAAAAATATAAACCTGAACTGTAAATTTTACAAAAAAAAAAACTTTTGTACCATGCTTTAAGGGGGTCGCATTCATTTCATCGACAATCACTTCATCGACAGGCCATATCATCGACACCACTTCATCGACAGGCCGTTTCATCGACAAGGTCATTTCGTCGACAGGCCGTTTCCTAGNCTACTGTTCACTCTACTCTTTAAGGTATCATTATTAAAATAGCAAAAGTCACCACGTGATAAATTTTGTCTCCAGATTTTAAACACTATATTTAATTGTTAATTTTACCAAAATCATTACTTAAGAGCTTTCGTAAAAATTAGTGAGATTTCAGTGTTCCCATAGAGCTAGAAGCACGGTAAGTTTTATCATATTCTATTAGTTTTGACAATAGTTTTTTCTCTGTGAATTGAATAATTGGAACCCCTAAAAGTACATATATGTTGTCTTTATTTCAGAAAACAGTTTTAAAAATACATATGAAAGCCGGTGCTTAAGCACACTCTATAGTGTATACTGTTTCCACATTCAAATAATTTCATAAATATTAACTTAACACTTCACTGCATGAATAATAATTTTTAAAAACATGATTTAATTCCAAAATCGCAAAAAGACAAAAAAAGTGTGTGCATTGTAAGATAATAAAATCTACTTATATATTGGTGCTTAAAAAAACCTCATAAAACTTGCATTTAGATAAACGAATCTTATTCAATTTTAAATTTTCGTTTATCGAATTAATTTCTTTTAATTTCGTTTCAGTACAAACCAGTAATAAATTCTTTCGTGAATTTGAAAACTCTCATGGGCAGACCAGTTAAAAATGTTCTTTTGTTCAACAATTTTCTTTTTTTAACATTTTTAACGAAAAAAAAACAAACTTACCCTTTTTTTGCTATTTTTCCTAAATAAACGAAAAAAAACCACGCGTTACTTTTCAAACTAAAGGACTTGCCTCAAAGAGACATTATTAGGTAAAAGAAAAGGTGGATTCGTCCCAAAGGACGAAACTTCTTTACTGTTTAAAATAGTGTCTGGCATCATAAAAGAGTACCATGTAAGCACAACATTTTAAAAGTAAAAGTTTTCTTTTAGAAGAACATTGGTAACGCTAATGGTTAATTTTATTTCAAACCTAATGTTCTTCAGACTTAAGGAATAGTATAGAAAATAGTTTTTGAAAAGCATCATTTTACTACTTTTCCTTTTTTTAAAGCATTAAGTAGAACATTTGAGAATATTTTTACAAGTGCTGTAAGCTTTGTTTTTCCTACAATTTATTTCATTTCCATGCATTATTTGAATTTAGTAGTATATGTTTTAGTAGCATGAGTACTTTTACTATTTTTAGTATTTTACTAACTTTTATTTTGTGCTCTAAATGATTTAAGTTATACAACTTTGTTTGCTTTGGTATTTAAAAATTTTATAAGTTTCTATGTTAAAAAGGAATTTCTGTTTTAGTAGTAGTAGTATGAAGATGGGGGAAGTATTTTGTAATTTTGAGTTAATCTAAGAAAAAAGTGTGTATGTAGTAAAATATTGATAATTTGAACTCAGAGAGGATGGTAAGAAGATCAAATTATCAATTGTTTGAGTTCAAATAGGCATTAATTAAACGTAACTCATCACATACATGTTATATTTAACTTAAATATTTAATGAGAAAAAAATGTAACTAAAGATTATTTAATTTTAATTAGAATCTAAGATTTTGAATAATATTATAATGAAGCACTAACACGAATATAAAAGTTTGGGGCAAATTAATGAGCCACACATTGATGAGAAGCATTATAAAATAATTAAAAAGAATGATTTTTTTTCGTAAAAAAAAACTCGATTTTTATGTAAGAAGTAAAATGTTCCTATATATCATGAGAAAATTTCGGAAACTATCTGAAAAAAAAAACTAAAAATTAATTTGATGTAAAAATCCCATCTCCGGAGAAAAAATGCTTATCATTGTACAATGGCTAATCAATTCGCAATTGCACTATATTTGCAAACACTCTACTTGAAAGCACTCGATTCTGTTATAAGTTTTTGAGTAACTGCTTTAATATTAATAACAAATTTTAAACGAAATAGAAGCTTGTGTTATTATTGCAGCCAACTACAACCGAGCGGAAAATCTCCAAAAAAAAGAGAGCGAGTAGTTGTAGGACAGGGGATTGTAAATAACCGAACCGAAATATGAACTAATTAAAAGTAATTTCTTTTAAACAGATTTTTTTCTCCCATTTTCTTAAAATTGTGTCCCATAAAGTTTCTATTATTAAATATATCATTATTTGGCTCAATACAAACATTTATACTATATTTTAACACTATTATTTTAATAATTCTGAATGCT
>NC_092211.1:28597888-28601506 GCF_043381705.1 Parasteatoda tepidariorum | reverse complement strand
CGTTAAACACATTCCAAAAGTCGATAAAACACGACTCACTACTCCTAAAATATATTTACAATTGGAATAAATTTGTAACTTTAAATGTGATATTCTAAAATTTTACTGGCGATCTATTTTCATGACGATTTTCAGCTCCGTCGTATTCGAATTCCATCGAATACTTGGCAGGTAAACTGCTCCATCAAAGCAAATGTGATCTTTTTTAGGAGCTAAAAAAAGCTCTGACCGGAATATTTCGAACAGAAATATTCTCGAAGTTTCCACTATCCATTCGTCTTCATTGGTAGTCAGAATATAGGTAATGTCTCTTTTTCATTCCTTTTTGGAACACAATCTTTGCAGAAAGTGTAGGAGTAGAAAAATCCAAGAAAAAATAGTTCAGAATGTCTAAATTTCTAACTTTAGGGCTTAAACTTATCACACGACTACCACGTGGGCAGTAAAAGGAAAAGTAGTAAGAGTAAAAATGGCATTAGATCATTCAAAACATATTCCGTAGTTTATTAAGTAAATGACAAACATTAATATCCTTATTTAAAATAAAAATAATAATAATACTGACTTCTCTCATAAGAATTGTAATTTTTATCATTAGAATTTTAAATTTTTCCTTAAGAATTGCGACTGTTATTTAATTACAAAATTTATTGCTTTAATAAAATTCTAATATCTATGACTTAATAGAATAATAAGATTTATGACCTTTATATGAAAACTATGACTTTTCATATATGTAAAGCCAAAAAAATATTATATATTTGAATGTAATGAAAAGCAAATTTATTGCTAATAAGCATGATTTTTGATTAACCCAGTTTAGAAACATATGAAAATGACCTTGTTAAGACAGAAGAATGCCCTCCATACACATATCCTATATTTAATTGCCAACAAAAGGGCTGTATTGCTCATAAGCATAATTTTTGATTAACTCAATACAGAAACATTTGAAAATGACTCTGGTAACGCAAATGAGTACTCTTGCAAATATTTTATATTTGATTGTAAACAAAAGCAAATGTATTGCTTGTAGGCAAATTTTTTTGATTGATTTTCCCTCTAAAAACATATCTGTATATTTTAATATTGTGAGCCGACCGGCCTGTGTAGGGAGTAGGGAACTGTCCTTGCATCAGAAAGGTTCTGGGTTCAAATCCCGGGAAAGGCATGGATGTTCTTTCTTTCTCTGTACAATCTGTCCTCACTGTGAGAGCAACGTTGGCCCACCTAATATGGTGCCCCTGAAAGAGAGGCCAACAAATTCACCCTGTATATGCCTGAATTGACGAATGTTAACACGGGTGGGCATTGGAAAAAATATTTTAATTGTAGTTCTAAATAAAATATCGTCAGATAGATAGCCCCATTATTTTAATCATTGACGTAATTTTTTTTTGATTGATCTGATTCTGATTGTTTTTAACAAGCAAAGCAGGCTTACAGGAATTTGTTATATTCCAATACAGATTTTTAGTTTAAGTGGATTTAGGCAGCATTCTAACTATTTTCCTAACTAACATCTAAGAAATGCAGTTCGAAAATGTTTGACTCTAACATGGTGGCTGTTGAAAATTTTATTTAACCAAAAAAATTCCAGCACCCATTTCAAAGGTGTGGAAGGAAGCTATGAAAATCTGCCTTAATATTGCATACGAAGCAATGGTTGTAATCTTTATAACATTTAAGCCCACCTTTCCTTATCAATTTCTTGGGATTATTCATTTTGCTAATTTGAGCTGCTCACATCTAAGCATTCACATTCTTGGCTTTAAATACCACTAAAATAGAGTTTTTCCGATGTTATCGTCGTCTGTTTGTTACAAAATGCACTTGGAACACTCATCCCCTCCAAAAATACCCAAAGACTATCCCATAGTAGCTTCTTTAACCAAAATCTTTCAAATGTAATGATTTGGCAAAATAAATAATTCTTGCATAATTCAATAAACAAAATTATGGGAAAAAATTCTCAGAGATTAATTCCCTAAAAATCTCAATTTTTCCAACAATAATCCCTTGGTAACAAATTTCTTTCGTAAAGCTGTTCAATTATAGAATATTCATTTATTCTGCTAATGCTGTTAATTTTATTCAGGGATAATCAAACTAATTTGTCATTAACCAGCTTTTTTTTACTAAGATCTTCATCAAAAACAAAACTGTAGCAAAGATTTAAACAAAAAGTGCGTATAGTTTCACCAAGAGCATCGAATGATTCATACCACTTATAGTCTGGAATGTTCCAGAATCCAAAATACGTCATTCAAATCTTTTTCTCCGATTTTGAGAACCACATTTGCGAGGAACATTTTTTCTTCTGGAATATAGAGCAACAAAAACAGATCTTGGAAAAGCAGGAGAAGAAATCTCTTTCATATTTTTCTAGCTATTTCGTTCTTCATTCTTGCGTTCTCTAAATCCACTCCTTTCCTTATCTACTACGTCAGCAGAGTGGTTTACTTTCGAAGAAAAAGTAAGCATTGTAGCGGGCATGAAGAAAATACCTAAATGTTTGTAATGCGCCCCATACCCTCCCACACCCTCCAGCAATATTACAATGCCAGAAAAGATTTCTAAAGAAGAAATATTCCGAGTTTTGTTGTTTCAAATCAAAAATTCCTTTAGTATGTGCATTGTTTATTTTCCGTATCGATAAATAACTATTTGAGCGAAAATATTCGATTCCAAATTTGCATAGAATTGCTTTAGATTGAATTCCGCTGAATATAAAGTTGCTGCTGCTGTTTCCGTTGATGTGATGCAGATAGTTTCTTATTAATGCTTCAGTAATTTCTATATTCAGTTTATCTTGAAGCATACTCGTCTTGTAATGAAACCTTATGTAAGCTTATGCTTAACGTAAAACTAGATTCAAATTCATATTAATTTCTTGAGTTTGCACCAAATTGTTACCACAGTAACAACAAAAGATCAAGAAAATTTAAATGCAATCTATGCTTGAGAAATAAAAATAAAACTGTTCAGATAAAGAGGGTTTGTTCATTTTTACAAAGTTAATTTTTGAAAATTTCTTTGACGATATTTTTAAGCAAGGAGGCAACAGAAGTTAAAGTGCTTTATTAGTCATCTTAAAATATGCTATTATTCGCTTATTATTATTATTATTTTTCTGTAAATATTACCTTTGTTCTATATATTTCATGCCATTAAATGGTTCAGTTAAAAAGACATAATTGTAACTCGGTTTTTATCAAATTTCGGACTTTACCATGATTTTGATGACGATGCCTTAGATTTTCAAAATATCTTTCCCGTAATAAATCTTAATAAATAAGTTTTTTGACATAAAAAAGGAAATTTGCAAGCATATGTTACATTAAGGGTGCAGATTCAAAGCAGTTCTTCAGCGTTACATATACGAGGAAAAAAAATTAATTTCAAGTTTTGATAAAGGATATAAAGGTATTCAGGAATTAAATATCTACGCTTAATACGCTTGAATATGCAAATACTCTTGAAAATGCATGCAAATCACTTTAATCTGAAAATTATCTTAGAACAAAATACCGTTCAAGCTTAAAAAACAACGAATAATATCTCTCTCTCTCTCTCTCTCTCTATATATATATATATATATATATATATATATATATA
>NC_092211.1:28579866-28597151 GCF_043381705.1 Parasteatoda tepidariorum | reverse complement strand
TCAATGGGCCCCGACTTTCATTATCTTCAAAGAAGAGATGAAATGTTCTATGCGATGGAACCATCTGATTCTTCGCTATTTTTTATGGATGCTTTCATTTTTTTTATATAAGAAAGAAATTTCGAAATATTTTATTATTTTTGTTTACCCTATAAATTATCCAGAGTGTTATATATAATCTTTTACTTACTCCTCGATTAGAGACGAGAAAAAAAATGGCTGAATAGGTTTTTCAAATAACATGGTTTGGAAATGTTGGAGCATTAATTTTAGCAATAAGAATTTTTTTTTTAGGTCAAACCAGCTTCGATTTATGTATTCTCTTTTGATGGTTTTTGTGAGAAACTCCCTGGAAGGAATTTTAATTAAACTGCGTTGAATGAAACCCTTATATACATCACTCCTAAATTCATTATTTATGTGTGAAAACTAAACAGTTTGAAGGTTTGGCGTTAGAAGTTATTAAGAACAATAAAAGTTTTGTAATAAGTATCACATAAATTTAAATTTTGCTTTAAAAAAATGCGGGATGAGAGATAAGTTTGATTTTGGGGATATACTGAGGTATTACAAAAGACATATGGTATAGGAAATAAAAGATGAAGGAATAGATAAGTCAAAAAAGAATATTATTGTTTAATCTTTTACTGTAGAATGTGTGGAGGGTTTGATAAAGAGACATATTTTTAGGAAGTGTTACTTCTCCTGCGATAAACTCTGTCATTGATAAATCTTTAATAGGATTTAAACTCGCTTAAGCAATCCACGTGTAAAGCTAATCTTTATTTTTAAATAAACTTAATTGAGGGAAGCATGTTAGTATAAACATCTTAGTATAAAGCTTATTTCTTATTATTTAAATTTGTATTTATTTCCAAAATTGAATAAGCATCACTCTCTTCAATAATATTATGGCAATCTTTTATATTTCTCCTTATGAACTAATGCGCACTATTTCTGCATTCATATTGCTTTTAGGAAATTTTTTTTAAAATTCAAATACCATTGATTTTATCTTATTTACATACATTTTATTTATAAACACGTTTTGAAATTGTCTACTGTAAACAAAATAAACAGGTGGTTTCAGATAATTTCGAGATAATAATTTGCTGATGTAGTTTACTTGCGTTATCGCGTTCAAGTATCGAGCAGTCAGCTTACTTGAAATAGCGTATAAATAAGAATTAAATATTAAAAAGTGTGTAATCATTTCTTTTTTTCATTACTGACAGCTTAATGCTAGCAAACCTCACTGATGTTATCTTTAAATTATTTGGAAAAAAAGTCGAAATTATTTTGCAGTTAAATTTTATCAAAGGCAAGTTCAAAGCCAGTAAGAAAATTTCTTTTTTCAAAAGACACTCAAGAACGATCGAATTGAAATTTTTGAACGATTTTTGGGATTGGATGCAAATATTACCTTTTTTATTCACTGTGCAAGTTGCAAGACGCTGGTACAAATAGTAGGGGAATCATAAGATCGACACACAAGCTCTTCCTTTTATTATTATAGATTCATTATACTACTTGAAGTTGCCTTCTTTATTATATGTCGTAGGCCAGTTGGAGATCTTGGGTTTTACAAATTGTCGACATCACTTTGCAATGCTTTTAAAAAGCTCACTGCAATAATACCAACAAAAGTCATTGGATATCTGTAAAATTCTTAATTTTCCAATTAGCCAATGATATATATTTTGAGGTTAATATGTCAGATTGAACCTAAAGAAGTATATTTATTTGGAGAAAATTAGATTTTGGTTACGAATTCTAATACACTTTCCAGAAAATAGGCGCAAACTGAAATCAAAATTCGGTACCTTTAAACCATCGTTGAAACCATAATAAAGAGTTAAATTAAACCCTGCATCCACTCACGTTGAACCTTAATAACGTGAAGAAATAATGATCACTTTGCATGGTATAGTTATATTTAACATCTTTTAAAGTTTGCAGCAAACGATATTTTAATTTAAAGCACTTCAAATATTAATATATATATATTTAAATTCAATTTGTTAACAATTTTATCTTAAAAATCGTTTGTTTTATAAATAGGTAAGTTTGCAAAGTTAATATCCCAAATGAATCTTTTCTTTAGTCTCAGCAATAATAATGAAGATATTTATCAGAGTTACAAGAAATAAAATTTGATATTAACATCATTTCACTGGCCTAAAAGTACTTGGCGGTTATTTAACGCTCTTTCTCTAAAATGACCGTTATGTTTGTTCAGTTAGAATTAATCTATTTCTCATTAAGCCTTGAATAAATATTCGTGAAATGACTAACCCAGCTGCTTATATAAAAGGAATTGCTAAGACCTTAGTATCAGAATCTTTTACCCAGAAGGCCATGCGACAATAACTGTTAGCAGGAGATCGAGTTTATTGACTTTCGAGAACACATGTCGAGGCAATATAATATATTTATTTCATGCATTTTGTGTTGGCTGCTTTTCATTGTGCGTGCGATAAAATAAAGAAACAATCCATTTTGTTACTTGTATTTTTCTTCGTATGAAAGAGAAATTTTTTTTGCTGACAAACTAACTTATATATTCGATGCTTTAGCGTATTTTATAATTATCTTGAGCAATTAATGACTAACATAGCTTTTTTAGGCAAATAACTAAAGTTATATTAGGAATTCTCTAAAATCATTTCAATCATAAATCATTTTTCTCTATTCGTTCTTTGAAATTTTAAAAGTGGTAGCACATACCAAGTGTTAATATAAGGAAAAATGTCAATATAATGATTGATAATGAAGCACGTGACACCATTTTCCCCAGTTAGCAGGCAATCTTACGGCAAACGTTGTATCATTTTCATTTGGTTAGCATAGAGAAATACTATACTTCAATACTATAATTTTAGTTGAAATACTATACGTCAGAAGAAAAACTGTCTTAAGTTCTTTTTTGAAACAAAAATTTCAAAATAATAAGATTTAGGAATTTCGAAATAATAGGAATAAGAAAACTAGGATTTTTTCTTCTGAATTTTATAAATTATTTTGGGAGAAATGATGATTAAAATGGTAAATTCGTATTAATAAGAAAATTATTACTCTTGAAGACTTGAAGATAAATTTAAATTGCGCATTTAATACAATAAAATTTATTAGAAGGTAGATAAAATATCTGAAATTGTGCTATACATTAAGAAATGGGCAAAAACGTAGTTTAAGTCGATGGTAAAAAAAATGACTGAAAGTAGCTCAGAATCAAACTGTCAAGAACTTACTTCCATTTCTCTTGCTGTTTTCAATTTTTCAAATAGGCGTTAAACTTCAGTATAAAAGTCCGTTTTACAAAAAAAGAGTATTAGAAGAACAAATTTTTCAAGTTTAAAGAAATGGTTAACGGGTAAGTAAGTGCGAATCAATATTTCTCTTTTCACTTTTCTTTGACATTAGTTTCATCGGTGACTAATAATAAAAATTTATTGGGTTCTTTTGTTTCATATAATATTTCTGCAAAAATGGAACACTATTTTCTTATTTTACATGCGTGATATTGTATTTTATTCGCAATTTGTGTTCCATTAGATGTAATTTATTATTCATTGCACAAATTTAATTTCAAAATTCGCTTTTTTTTTAAAATCTATATTTATATTACATAAAAGTCTCAAGGTCTATAAACTAACAAAATGTACCAGGAAGAGAATAAAAAATACAATACAATAAAATGTTTAAACTTTACAACGAGTACTAAACAATTTTCTTAAACCCATTTCAGGCCAAACATAAAAATCTTATAAACTATGGTATTATTTTCATAGAAATATGCTTAAACTGAATACATTGAAACACAAAAAAGGTTTTTTGCATTAAAAATAATATTTTATTTATGAAGTAAAATAATGAGTACACGCAAAAATAGCCAAATCAATGGGAAAATCATTCAGTTGAGCACTAGTTTCTTTGTGAAATTTGTTTCGTTTTTATTTACAGAATTTGCAACTTTTATTCATCATAAAAACATGTGATTAATAACAACTGCACTGTAAAATATTCCGGATCAAATTAAAGTAAAAAATACTGTCACTCAGGGAGTTGGTACTTTTTATCGTAAAATCCATTTTTACCAGAACATGTTACGAAACAAAAAAAACTTATGCCGTAATATTTACAGTAACAATTGTAGTAAAATCCCTGTATCACTCTAATTAAGTAAATATTACTGTAAAGATGGAATTTGCGGTTAAATGGATTTTACGAATGATGCACCCAAAGGTTCGGAATTTCTTAGAATTATGCATTTTCAAAAAGTCAAATTTCTTATTAATCGTTTCAAGTAAAAAAAGTATCACATTTTAAAAATTTCTTACCAAAAGCTTTTACTCCAACTGAGTTACTAAATAACTAAAATTTTAAAGACGTCTTCAGATCCTTTAACAATAACGGAAAAATGAGGTAAGTGAAAAACATCACAGCGTTAACAAAAGTATTTATTGGAATAGTGCGCTTCTGCACTTGTGATCGAAAATGGATTCATAAAGTTATACGCCGAATTTTTATTGCTTTCAAGTATTTCTTGGCCCTGTCATACTTATCCTCAAATTTTCAAACTTATTGTAACCTCTTGCTGACAGGCTAAAAGTGGGAGGTTTTAGGGTTTTCCTCTTCATGCAACGCAGATGCAGGTTAGTTGCATCAAAAAATTCTGCAAGGCAAATTTCGCCCAATATTTGATCCAAATTTATGTTGTCTTCTGGATTGAATTAAAAATTACAATGCTATGGAGTTGAAAATTGGTTGTTTTAAACTTAATATTGGGCCGGCTGTTCAACAACTGTTATAAAAAAGATATAAAAACCTTTAAATAGTTTTAATATTTTTCTTTGTGATTAGGTTTATTCTGTCCAAAAATTTCATTTTTAACTATCTTTGGCACAATAAACAGATAAATTTTTGGATTTTCATATAATGATGAAAATATTAAAATGAATTCAAAATCAATTGATTTCAAGGCTATCATTTTCAAGAAATAAAGGTAAAAGAAATATACAGACGAAGACTAAAGATGAAATAAAGTCAAAGTCATTAAAGCTATTTGCTCGTTAACTAAAACTATTTTAACAAGATTATTTGAAGAAGAAAAAAAATCACCTATTTCTATCGGTGGTACCACGTTAGAGGTTTGTTAATCAAATGTTGATCAGAAACAACTAAGTGCTATATAAATTCATTTTTATTGTTCTTTATGACACACACTGTAACATGATTATTTGAAAAAAATCACCACTTTGCATCTGTGGAGTCACTGCTGTCGGTTTGCGAACCAAATGTTGATTAAAAGCAACCAAGTGCTTTATAAATTTATTTTTAATTTTATTTATGATACAGACCATAACATGATTATTTAAAAAAAATGCCACTTTCTATCTGTGGGGACACTGTTACAGGTACGGTTACCAAATGATAAATAATGACATAAGTAACCAAGATATGAATTNAAATTTATTTTTAATTTTATTTTTAATTTTATTTATGATATTAACCATAACATGATTATTTTAAAAAAATGCCACTTTCTGTGGGGACCCTGTTATAGGTACGGTTACCAAATGTTAAATAATGACTTAAGTAACCAAGATATGAATTTATTTTTAATGTTCTTTATGTACCATAACAAACATTTCTTTATGTACCATAACAAACTTTGCATCTGTGGGGTCACTGTTTTCTGTCTGCGAACCAAATGTTGATTAAAAGCAACCAAGTGCTTTATAAATTTATTTCTAATTTTCTTTATGATACAAACCATAACATGATTATTTTTTAAAAAAAATGCCACTTTCTATCTGTGGAGACACTGTTATAGGTACGATTATCAAATGTTGAATAAGGTCATAAGTAGCCAAGATATGAATTTATTTTTAATGTTCTTCATGTACCATAGCAAACATTTAGTTTAAGAAAAATATTTTACCAATTTTGAGACGACAGTTATAGAATCCAAACTAAAGCAGATTTAAAATATTCCACAATGATTTTAACCAGATCGATAAAATTTAGCATTCCCCAGCAATGGTGAAAACATTAAAGATAAATACAATTCCGTTAACTTCTAAGATACACTTCTCAAGAACTAATTACAAGATGAAAGAAATACACAATAGACTGTCACTAACTAAAACAATTTCAATGTGCCAACTTGAGAAAAAAATCGCCAATTTCTCCCGCCGTGACAATCTGTTACAAGTTTGGTAACCAAGTGTTCTTTTTACCTCTTGTCAGAAGTAATTTGTAATGCAAACAGCTATCTTTCCTAAATGTACTTCGACAGTTGAAAAGTCTGTAGGGAGACGGTTTCGACAGCTGGAAGGACTGGTATGCATTAAAGCGATTTATTGGACTTCTCTCTAGATTTAGTAATGTCTGACCACCATTTTTTGGGACGGTCGTGAGGACATTCTAAAACTCAAATAGATACAAAATTGTAAACGCTCATAGCATCGAAAATGGAAGGAATTTTTTTTGACGATAATTTGCTATAGTTATCTATTGTAAAAGCTTTTTTATGATTTGAAAAAAATATTCCCAAAATTAGAAAGCAAACAAAAAGTTTCTTATTTTGGGTTTCACTCAATAGCTGCAAAAAGTGAAAATAAATGGAAAACAATGTGCATGGTTTATGATATTTATTACTAGTGATAATCAAATAAATATTTTTTCCTTTTTTTAAAAATTTATTTTAAGTTTGGAATTTTAAGAGAATTTTAAGTTATCACAATTACTACTATTTTGATGTTTTATCAGTTTATTTATCAATTAAGATTACATAGATCAGATAAAATTGAATTTTATGATTAGAATCTAAAATAAGTCTGAAAAGGCTATTAGGGTCTATACAACCATTTGAATATGCAGCAATAAGGACTAAATTAAAAAGAAGGGTTAAGAAAATGAACGGTATATTAAGGAAAATTAAGAAAAGTTTGCATATTTCTGACCTAGGAACTGAAGCAAATTAAGCTTAAATCGTCAAAACTTTCTCATTGTATCTTTTCTGTATTGATATGTTTTTAATCAAGGCGACATAATGTTTATGAAAAAGTTTGTTTCGTTTCTCATTTGTTTTTATAATGTTCGACTGTTCTTCATTTGGCGAGTTATTGTTTCACTTTAACCCACTGACGGCTCAGAAAATGGACAAAACTGGGAGAATGTTTCTCCTCTATACAATATTCCCCGATGTATCAACACGGAAAAACCTGTTCCGCAATGCGGAGAAAACTGCATGTTAAAACACGAATTTTTACGTGCAAAACCGTCAATATGTTGAGCAACTAATTAGTAAAATTTTTTTAATACTTTTTGTAATAAAACATTTAAAAACCTCAGAAATATGAGGTACCTCTGATTAAAATAGTTGAACTCCATTTGTATGGGCAAATCTAGTTTTAGTTCATTCAAACTATCATTGGACTTATTCAACTCCAGTTGATGGCACTGGTGCAGTTCCAATTGACCGACCGCTGCAGTTGATTAGATCGATCCAGTTTTAATTGATTGGATTGATCCAGTTTTGTTTTATTGTAATGATCCAGTTCCAGTTAACCGGATTGATATGATTCCAACTGATTTTGCTAATTCAGTGGCAAAAACCTGCAATTGTACAATGAGGTGTGACGGAACTGAATCTCTGATTGTGCAAATCTCACCACACCAATCTAGGTGCGACAGATATGATTAACATTTCCTCCCTTAGAGCCTTAAGAACTGATATAGCTATTTTAACCATTCACCGATGACTTTAAACCATTCTTTTCTGTGTATGAATAGAATGTTTTGGAATTTAAACCAAAGACTCTCGCAACTGAACTGTGAATCAAATTATTGACAAAATAAATCTCACTTTAAGGACCTAACAAAAGTTTCTTTTAAGATTCCGACTCATAAAGCTGACAAAACATCACAGAACAATTCAAACTCAGAAAACAATCCTCCGAGCTCAGAATCTTTTAATAAACAATGAGGCGTAAGCGTCAACGATCCATCAAGATCAATTCTAATCGTTTTTCTGTCACTTATGTGATGGTTTACGCCAAGCTTGTATTTGAAGTTCTTGTCGTATGACCGATATCATATATTTATTTATTCCCGAATACATTTCTGTTTTGTCTCTGGAGACTGGATGTCAAGTGTTGGTCAACGTATATGTGTTCCAGAATTGAAATGTCATTTATCTTGTGTATGTCCCCACTGTCTGTCTGGTCTCTTTGCTCCCACGCATAGGGTTGGTGGTGAATTGGATTTTCTGTTGCAGAGGAATGTGGGTGATATGCTAGCTATTTGTAGATTTTAATTTTCCACATTAAACACTTTTTCAGACAATAGAAAAGTTTAATTTTAGACCATGATCACTGAGTAATACAATAAAATTAATGTTTACAAGCGTAAAATTATAACTTTTGGGTTATAACTTACAAGCTACAGCAAAAACTTTTTAAATTTTCTAAAATTGGTCTTTAAAATTAAAATGAGAACACCTTAAAACAAGTAAGCACTGAAAGAAAATTTGCCTGTGCTGTTTATTTTTTTTTTCGTTGTTCTTGACAGCTATTATGCTGTTAATTATTGTTGGCATTGACAGTCGACAGTATTCTTGTCTACTAAAAATCTTATAATATTTCAACGTTTACTCAAAGAAGTTTTATTTGACCTGCTGTTTATGAAGTTGCAATTTTAAAGTTGTTATTTTAGTTTATCTAGTACTTTAGTTTATTTGCGTAACACTAGGGCTGCACAGAGGGCAATTGGCAATGATCTAGGAAGCATCTTTGAGGGAGATCCAAAGAAATGCCATCGCAATATTGATTCTCTTCAGAGAGAACTGTTCTCTCATTTTGGTACCCCAAAATCCAGTGCGCCAAGTTTAGCATTTCATCGTAAAGGAGTTTAAAGAGTTACAGATACCGTACACCCTCGTTCTTTTTGCAACTGTTCGTAGCCGTTACCCACTGCTCATTGACCTTTACCAATGAAGCGTGACTTCGGTGATCTACTGCGAATCGAGTCTTAATGACACTCCACTGTTGGCATGGGTTTATCTGAAAAGCTGCTTGTTTATTTGTATGTTTGCAGCATTAATTTTAAGCAATTAAATATTTTTAATAAATTAAGTATTTTTAAGACATTGAATATTTTAAATAAAATAAGTAACTTTAGGGAATTTAATGCTTTAATAAATTAAGGAATTTCGAAACTAAAATTTATATTTATAATTTATATTATAACTAAAATTTATTTACATAATTTTTTATAATTTTTTTGATGATTTAAATAATAATTAACAAGTTAATTGTGAATAAGGAGATAATTTTTTTAATAAAATATATTTTTGAAAATTAATTTTATACAATTTAGATTATGCTTGATAAGATCATTTCTTATAATTTAAATAATAATTAAGATAATATGAGATAATTTAGAAAATAATTGATAAGAGCATTTTAGATAAGTTAGATAGAAATTGGAGTGATTAATTTACACAATTTAAAAGATCATTTATAAGATAATTTTGATTAAAATAATTTTTCATCATCTTAATAATACTATATTTAATTTAAATATAGTTATTTCATAGTTTTTATTTATGCTTTATTAACATCCTATCTTTCAGATATTTTAATTAAAACATTTCTATCTTTTACAGACGTGGATCTCCTTTTGTTAAATTATTTTCTGAAATGCCTGTTAGAATATGATGCTGGACAAAATCCAAAAGCTACTTAAATGTTCTTAGGGCATTGCACTTTGGAAAGGAGAAATAAAGTTTCCCTTTCTCTAGATTTAAGTTTAAATTTAAGTTTTCTGAAACGACATGACAAGATGAGCAACATAACAATAAGATTTTTGTTCGTCATAAATTGCCATTGTTCTGGAATGTTTAGTTTCTACGTAAGCATTGTGTCAAGATTAAAACTAAACGTTGCTAATAACAAAGGTTAAAAAACAATTTTGTGAAGTTTTGATTAGATATTAAGTAAGTTAAAAATATTTTTAAAATGAACTCGAAAGAGTTTTAATTTAAATAATCCACGTGATGATTAAAAATTGAAACAACTGTGAAGAGCATATAGTTTTCAGACAAATTAAACTACTAAAAGAAATTTTTGCTATTTAAATAATTTTAACTGTACTAATTATTAATAAATTTGTCAAAACAATCAGCTACATCTGCACTGTAAATAATTCCGGATCAAATTACGGCATTGACTGATTAGCCCTCTCAGCTATGTAACCGTATGTAACCAGCAACACAGAACAAAATGACTTTTTAAAATGGGCCTAGTCTGCGCAGATACGATTCAGGTTGTTTAACCGTAAAAGGAAATAACAATCAACAAACGTTTTTTTCTCACACTCAACAGTTTGTATATTATCTTTTTCATGTTTTTTGACTGTTTTGTTTGAATATGGTAAAATAACAATTAAATTGCTGTTTGACCGATTTTACCTAGAAAATTCGAACAGTGCTTAATTACATTGCCATCAATTAATTCATTCATAGAAAAGATTTTTTTCAAAAAACTGCACAAATTGAATTATGTATAAATTTGATTTATCTGTCTTAAAAATAATCTCACAAAAGTAAAATTTATTACTTACACGAAAATGAACGGTTCATTAATTAGTCTACTGCTATTCTTAATATTTATATATTGTAATAAATAAAAATTTATTACATTTTTTTGATAAATACTTTTAAAGAAGGGTAACTCCAAGTTAGTATAGTTTTAAAAGAATAATTTACTTTTATTTTTAATTGCTTTTAGTAGATTTTAAGGTAAGTGTGCCTTTTTTTAAAATTGTTTTTACTGGATTTGGAGATATTGTGCATTTTATTTTTAATAGTTTTACTGGATTTGGAGAATATTGTGAATTGTATTTTTAATTGATTTTATTGAAAATATAATTTTGTATTGGTAAATTTTAAACCTAGCATTATAATAGCCGTAATAGCATTTGGAAGTGATTTGAGTTTGTATTTTTTTGGAAATATTTAGAATCAATAAAATTGTTTGTAAATGTTTAATGTTGCAAATAATTCCTTGATTGTTTCTTCTTTCGAACCTGGGAAATACTGTTGCCAAACTTACTATATTAATATCTAAATAACGTAAATCTAAATGTGAGAGGTAACAGTACAATATCATTATGTATTAACAAAAAAGCATAAATCATTTGATTCAAACTAAGCACACTTATTTCCAAATAAAGTGCATTTAAAATATGAGATGAGACATTTTCATGCGTCATCTGTTAATATTTTTGAAGATTAACGATATATACAATGCAAAAAAAGGATGAAATGTGTCATAATAAAAATACATTATAATTTGTAATAATGTCTTTAGAATATTGCAAGTAAATAAATATGTTAACAAATTCCTCATGAACTTTCTAAAAAGGGTATTTTAATTTGCTTACCAATAAAAGATGGATGGAATAAATCAAACGGAATATGCAAAATGTTCTTACCTAAAAGGAACAAAACAAAAGTTAATTTTCAGCATCCTATGAAAACAACAGTCATTACAAAAATACATTTGTCAAAATGATTTCTACTATCTAATTTTTTCAATTCATTATTTCTCATACAAGTTTATGTATCATTTAGAGTAACACAAAAGTGTGAAAACAGATTTAGTTTTCAGTATTTATAGAAAAAAAAGGCAAATATACATCTATTGAAATGATTTCAACTGTGGTTTACCGATAAATTTACTTATCATTTAGAGCGACACATATTAAACGCAAAAAAGAACACTAAAACAACGAATATGACAATTACTGTGAAAATACACCCATCGAAGCTATTTAAACATGATTTTATTTGCTTTTCTGTTACGCACACTTATCAGTCAGAGCTACGTACATTCAAAGAAACTTAAAGGAATAAAAACATATTTAGTTTTCGCTATATATCGAAAACGATGATCAGTGCAAAACTACATCAATGGAAATGGTTTCAACTGAGTTCTTTTTTACGCTACAGATACGTTTATTTATCATCTATTACAACATATATTCAAAACTAAGTAAAATAAAAAAAAATTACTTTTTGGTATTCATCGAGAACTACAATCATTACATAAATACATTCATTGGAATGATTTCTAGTGAGTGCTTTTTTCCACATACGTTTAAGTATCACTCAGAGCAACATGTATTCAAAGCAACGTAAAAGAATAAAAATTGATTTATTTTCTCTATTTATTGGCTTTAACTGAGGTTTATTTACACAACAGATGCGTTTACTTATCATATAGAGTTATACGTATTCAAAGCAACATAAAAAAGAACAAAAAAAAGTTCGTAGTAGTAATCGAAACGACAATTTATCAGAATGATTTCTACTGAGTTTTCTGGGTTTTTTAGATACGTTTACTAATCATTCAGAGCAACATGTATTCATAGCAACATGTATTTAATACAATGTAAAGGAACAAAAACAAATTTAGTTTTCACTATTTATGGAAAACTATAAATCATTGCAAAAATACATCCATCGAAATTGTTTCAACTCAGTTTTGTTTACATTACAGATACGTTTACTTATTATCTAGAGTGACATGTATTCAAAGCAACGTAAAAGAATGAAACTGATTTATTTTCTCTATTTATTGAAAACGATAATCTTTAAAAAAATACATCTATAGAAAAGGCTTTAACTGAGGTTTATTTGCGTAACAGATACGTTTATTTATCATATAGAGCTACACTCATTCAAAGCAACGTAAAAAAGAATTAAAAAAAAGTTTGTAGTAGTAATCGAAAACGACTGTCACTACATAAATGCATTTATCAGAATGATTTCTATTGAGTTTTCTGTGCTTTTTAGATACGTTTACTAATCATTCAGAGCAACATGTATTCAAAGCAACATGTATTTAATACAATTCAAAGGAATAAAAACAAATTTATTTTTCACTATTTATGGAAAACTATAAATCATTGCAAAAATTCATCCATCGAAATGGTTTCAACTCAGTTTTGTTTACATTACAGATACGTTTACTTATTATCTAGAGCGACATGTATTCAAATCAACGTAAAAGAAAAAAAAACCCTATATAGTTTTCACTATTTATCGAAAGTGACAATCATTGCAAAAATACATCTATCGAAATGATTTCATCTGAGTTTTCATTGTTTTTCAGACACTTTTACGTATCATTTAAAGCGACGTGTATTCCATATCTCATTGGAGGGGGGGGGATAGAACAGCAAAAATTTGGGAAACGTACCAAAAATATGAATTATTGGAAAAGCAATGGAGCTTCATTGATAATTCTGTTTGGAACGAGGCCAAAACTTTTGGAAGTTGCTTTTGTGGGTGGAATAATCTATAGGTCCATGTTGGGGTTTTGTTGTCTGCGAAGAAAATCTATTTGGCGATGCAGGTAGCGTTATTTCATTCGAAGGAAGATTGGGTTTGTATCATTATTCTCGACTAGTCTGGTTGTCAGACGGTTTTGAACTTAGTATCAATTTTGGACACGTCTGGCATTTAAAGTTGGCTTAAATTTTGATACAAAGTTTAGCAGAAGTTGCATAGCCTTTATTTCATTAATATTACTAATCCAAAATGCAATCAGCGCTTTTTTGGACACGACTGAAAATGATGTTATCATTTATTTATTTGAAGAGTGGAATATAGAAAGAGTTGCGAATATAATTGTGAATTGAAACTATTACTTACTGACAAAATTCTTAATTATTATCAATTTTGGACACGGCTGGCATTTAAAGTTGGCTCAATTTTCGATACAAAGTTTAGCAGAAGTTGCGTAGCCTTTCTTTCATTAATATCACTAATCCAGAATGCAATCAGCGTTTTTTTGGACATGACTGAAAATGATGTTATCATTTATTTATTTGAAAATTGGAATATAGAAAGAGTTGCGAATTGAAACTATTACTTACTGACAAAATTCCTAATTATTATCAATTTTGGACACGTCTGGCATTTAAAGTTGGCTCAATTTTTGCTGCAAAGTTTAGCAGAAGTTACATTGCCTTTACTTCATTAATATCACTAATCCACGATGCAATCAGCATTTTTTTTGGACATGACTGAAAATGATGTTATCATTTATTTATTTCAAAAGTGGAATATAGAAAGAGTTGAGAATATAATTGTGAATTGAAACTGTTACTTACTGACAAAATTCTTAATTATTGTCAATTTTGGACACGTCTGGCATTTAAAGTTGGCTCAATTTTTGATACAAAGTTTAGCAGAAGTTGCATAGACTTTATTTCATTAATATCACTAATCTACAATGTAATCAGCGTTTTTTTGGACATGACTGAAAATGATGTTATCACTTATTTATTTGAAAAGTCGAACATGGAAAGAGTTGCGAATATAATTGTGAATTGAAACTATTACTTACTGACAAAATTCTTAATTATTATCAATTTTGGACACGTCTGGCATTTAAAGTTTGCCCTGTTTTTGATACAAAGTTCAGCAGAAGTTGCATAGCCTTTATTTCATTAATATCACTAATCCAGAATGCAATCAGCGTTTTTTTAACATAACTGAAAATGATTTTATCATTTATTTATTTGAAAACTGGAATATAGAAAGAGTTGCGTATATAATTGTGAATTGAAACTATTATTTACTGACAAAATTCTTTATTATATTTCTGTTAAATCTTTTTCAAAGAAAGCAATATTTATAGTCATACTGACAGATGGTTAAAAACATCGAATTTTTTTTTATTAAATGTTCTCAACTAACGTCAAATACAGTTAAAATTCTTATTTAGTTATTTATCTGAAGAAATTAATAATTTTTCTTTTTAACATTATCAATAATTTGAGAAATAAATGCTGAAATTATCTTTGAGTATGCGTCTCTTTTATCTTTCCGGAACCATTTGTGCTGTCTTTCTGAAATTTGACCAGTGGAAAGGAGTAATTCCTAATCCCATTATCCCTGTGAAAATCAAAGATCCACATGCAAAAGTTTCATTCAAATCATCCGTAGAGACATTTGAAAGAGAAAATTTTCTCTTTGGTTTAGAGGTCATTGATATAAATGAAACTACAGACGAGTCTGCTTTTCCAAATATTTTGAAGATAACATCAGTTGTGTTTACTTGCATTTTTACATATTTATACAGATTAGTATTCTTCAACTACACGTTTATCACAGACTAAACAAATATTAACGTAAAATTAATTTTTCTATCATGAGTTATTGATTAAGTTCCTTAATTATTATTATTTACTTAAATTGCAAATTATATCCATTGTAGAATTTTGTAACATTTATGATGCAAACTCATTTAATATTATGTAACTTCATGTTTTCCACACATTAAACCAATCTTTTCGATTGTGAAGCCTCAGAAGCAATCGAATCGATACGTTAGTCATATCCTAAATTTATGAATAAGTAGAGAGAATTTTAATAATTATTAGTTCTTACGCTGTCTCCTATTATCGCTGTATTTTTAGGAATCAATTAATTGATCCTAGAGTAAACACTTTGTCATGGTAATTATGTTTGTTTCTGACAAAAATGCAAAAATTGCGAGTCTTCAAAGTACAAAACGTCATCAGGTTTTAACAAGTTTTTGACATACAGTAGAAAGCAATAATTACTAAATGCAAAAATCCTACTATACGAACGACCTGATTAATAATCTTAAAAATGATAATACTTAAAAACGATTATTCATCTTAAAAACGTTTATACTTTAACCATTGTTATGGCTTTTCTTATTTATTCTATAAATTTTTAAATGAAATTAGACTGTTTTGCATAAACTTAATTAATTATTAGCTTTGTAACACATATTATGCGTTTATTAGCTTGAATACCATTTTAACTCAAATAAGCTTTATGCTTATCGGTCTTTTACAAGCACAGTGTTGGTAACTTCCAGACTAACAACGACAAAGGTGACTCAGTGGATAGTGCTTTCGCCTTCTGAAAGTGTGAACCGGGTTCGAATCCCAGCGATGGCTGGTCGATACGAATTTGCACCAAAGACTGTGCTGACGTAAAATATCCTCAGTAGTAGATGGAACATGGGATAGAGTACCCTTGCCATTAGTCTAACCATGGGAGATTTTCGTGGTTTTCCTTTCCGTGTGATGCAAAAGCGGGTTAATTCCATCAAAAAGTCCTCCACGAAGGAAAATTTCTTCCAATACTTGATTCAGGAGTTCCCTTATCGTTTGGATTGGGTAAAAATTACAAGGCTACGGAGTTGAACATTAGAAGTCGTAAGCCTAAAGTTGGGTCGGTGGTTCAACGACGGTTATAAAATAAAATAACATCTACAAATCTTCTACCGTTGATTAAAAACTGTTTTTCATTTTAAGTTATCATTAATGAGTATTGTGTAAAATTCATAACTTGATCAAGAATCTTTTATTTAGTCGCACTCCATATTTGGTGTTTGTAATCTCCTGAATAACAAAAACAAATCTTCTAACCTTAATGAAATAAAAGTATTTTCTTTTTGCATTTTAAGTTATCGTTAACAAGTAGCGAGTGAAGCTCAAAACTCAAGCCAGAATCATTGCCTTAGTCACTCTCCATATTTGAGGGCTGTAACTTTTTGATTATCAAGAACAAATCTTGTACCTTTAATGAAATAAAAATAAAACTTTTTTGAGTTCAATGCTATTGCTAACGAGTAACTTGTAAAATGCATAGCTCGAACAAGAATCTTTGCTTTATACATACTCGATATTTGGTGGTTGTAATTTCCTGGCTAACAAGAACAAATCTTTTACTCTTGATTAAATTTTTGTTGTTGCATTTTTAAGTTATCGTTAATGGTAGCGTGTAAAGCAGTGGTGTCAAACTCAATTTTGCAGAGGGCCATATATTTAATTTAGAATGCGTAGGCGGGCCAGATTCAAATAAAAAAAAATGTACTGAACTATTATAACATTTTATTTATCTAATTATATGGTATATAATATACGGTTGTTAAAAATCATATCAAAATTGTAAAAGATGGTAATTATTTTGAGCTCGAGAATCCAGATACCTGACTTCTCTTGTTCTCAGAATGCGTGCTGCATGCTTTTTTAATTCCGGGTAGTTATCCAAACTCTTGAAATATTGTGTATAAAATGTAAGAGCGTTAACCTCTTTAAATTTTTCTTTCAAAATACTGTCCGATTGAAGATTTATCAACTCCATTTGCAAATGAACTGGTGCCTGTGAAGCTTCAAAATTGAATGGATTGTTGAAAATTGGGAATTCCGTTTCATTCATTTTGTGG
>NC_092211.1:28540757-28579098 GCF_043381705.1 Parasteatoda tepidariorum | reverse complement strand
TGACGATTTTTGATTTATATCACGAATTATACTATAGCACATTTCTAATAGGTTTAACGAATTACATGTCGTTTATTTGAATTCAAATTTATTTTAATGACTTAGTATTTACTAAAAAGATGTAATTTTTTTTTAAGAAAAAGTTTTTATATGGATTTGAATGATTGTTTTGAATTCTTAGAATTTTGTGCATGTGCAATGTACCTAAGTTAGTAGAGAGCGAAGCGAGCTTGGTTTGCGAAGCGAACCATATAAGATTGCGTAGCAATTTTCGGGGGTTGGCGAGCGTTAGCGAGCAGGGGGCCTCAGCCCACTAGTTCATTATACTGCTTAATAATTATTTACGGTAATAGCTTTAATTTTATTGTCACAAAAGTTTGATTTTGAGTTGCTTAAAATAGTTAGTTGAGTTGAGAATAAATTGAGTTGCTTGAAAGTTGCTTAAGAAGTTGTTTTAACAAATATCTAACCTCTAACAAAGTAGCAAGCATTACACGCAAAAATGCCAGTACAGCAATAAATTATACTAATTAATAATTAAATTCCACACCTCAAAACTATTATGTTGTTGCTTTTTTTCTCATTTATTTGATGAATAAATAGAATATAGCGTGTACTAAATTAAATATTAGCTATCTAACACATTATGTGTTTATTAATTCAAATGCCATTTTCACTTGAATTAATTCCATACTTAAAGGCAGTTTACAAACATGGTTGTGGCTACAATTTCCCGATTCACAATAACAAATCTTCGCACCTCAAGTCCCCATTTTACATTCAAACCTATCATTACAATGCAGCGTGTAGCGCTCATAACTCGAGCGAGAATCTTTGCGTTAGTCACGTTCGAATTTTGTACATAATTCGAGATGCGACTAAACTGCACTTCAGAATGCTTGATGCGCACGTCATCTCGCGACAACCGTCCCTTGATGACGACGCTTACAGTCTAGTTTTCCCTTCATTTGCATAGAATTATGTCGCAAATACCCTGTTTAAAATAGAAGCAGAACAACACGAAACCGTGTTTAATTCGTTTGCCAAAAAGAAAAATCGAATATTTTCTGGGGCACTAATGGCGCGCGTAATGATGATGAGACTTTGCAGACGAAACTTCGTCTTCATACATATAGTGGAAACTCAGGAGTTATTAATCTAAAACTTGGAGTTTCGCAGTTTCCAAAAGGAAGAGGGAAAGCAGAGAGATTCATTGGATGTTTGGAATGATAGAAAAGTTCGAAATGAACTTCGAATCATTTAGTTCGAAGTTTAGAATTAGAATATATGTAAGCGGAAAAGTATGGATGGATTGTTTGCATAAAAGTATCTAAAGCTGTCTCCTAAAATGTATTGGAGTTATGTTATTCAAGAATCGTAGTGAAAGTGGAACAGTTGAAACGATTCACTTTTTGTTACATTTTATTGCAATTTAATACTTATTGAATAAGATAAATAAAGTAGAAATCTTCCTTATTTTTAAACAAGCTATTTTCAGTTAAAGTTTATTTTAGTCAAAATTGATAAATAAACAAGAATATTTTCATAAATAACAAATATATAAAGAAGTGAAATTTGTCAAATTCAACAACAAAGTGAAAGTGCTTTTATATCAAGTTTATAAGATTTATTATATTTTTAACTCAAAAATTAATTTTAAATTACACATTTGTTAATAAATATATTGTATTGTAACTTAGACTAATTTCTGTACAGCAAAGACTAATTTATGTACAATAAGCAAAAAATAATGTTTAATGTTTGCCATCGAAGTTAAGGGATCTATTTTCTAATTATACTAATGAAAACAAATAACTAATTATTAAGAAATAACACTTAAATTTCTTCATTGTGCAAACATTCAACCTCTTTAGGATCAAACTGAGGACAAAGTCTGGCAAAAACTAACAGAATTTGGTGAAATTTACTTTATTCCTGGCTCTGTCGGAGCGCCAAATAGTTTGGAAATTTTTATAAAAGCTCTTTGGTAATAATTTTGATAAAGTTTACAAGATATGGTTTCATAATAAGTGTGATAAAATGCGTTGAAATTTAGTCCTTTTGTCATGATATTTTAGAGCATGGCATTAAAACTATTTATTCGGTTAACTTTACTTTTCAGTGTTGCATTTTGTTCCAAATGTGTAATAATAAGAACTATAGTCTTAAAAAGCTGAATTTAGGCAAACTATTTCTACATGAAAGAAAAAATTAGTAAATAAATGGTTTAAATACAGTATATTTTAGTTTTTATAACCAGAATGCCTTTTTTTTTACAAAAATGTCATGTATTAGAGGGACTGGAAAGTAATGTCGTTTCGGCGCAATAAATATTCGTTAGTCTTAAAAACCAATTCATTTTTTCGATTCATTTCAATTCATTTTCGATCCGGCATTGAAAGGTTATTGACAACGAAGTTGAATACATTATTGATTAAAAATAAAACCTTGATAACAAATATCACATGCACTGAAACGACATTACTTTCCGGTCCCCCTATTCATACGATAATTGTTTTAGAATTTTTTCCTTGCAGAATATTACGAAAGCGGTGAAAGCGCCATGTTGTGGCAATTTATACCATCCTTTGTNACCCACGACCTCTTGGATATGGGCCCAGCGCCCTACCGACCAGGCTATCCCGGCCCCAAAAAGTTGTGACTATTAGTTTTGTGAACCGTATATATTGTAACAATAGATATGTGTGAACTGAAGAACCTTGGCTAACTGAAGAATGTCATGGCATAGGCTTGTTGAGAAGACCAAGGCCCATCCTGGGCTGTCGTGCAAATGTGAAGAAGAAGAGAATATATGTGTGAAAAATGACTGCTTCTATGACTAAGCTCTGAAAATTTTTAGGCTTTTCATTTAATTTAGCATCAAAATCTAAATTGAACTAAAATTTTTAATTTCTTACATTTTTCCCCCAAGCGAATTTTACTCGTAATAAACGAAGAAATTTTGACTGCTAAGTTGTTTAGTTTTTCCAGTTTAGTTGTTTCATTTTCTAAGAAATTTAAGTATAGTACCTGTCACATTTACACTTAATGTAATGTGACAATTTAATTATCTAATTTATCTAAGCCTTTAATTTTTCTTTAAACGTTTTCCTTTTTCCAATTTAGCAATTTTTTTTTAACTTTCTTGTTGACCTTTCTCATGGTCATTGCGGTCATCGCACTTCCTGTGAGTAAGCCAACCCCTCTATTCACGCCTTTCATTTTCTTCTTTTAATTTTAGGGGGGCTAACTAACCAATCTCTTTCCTTTAAATTTTAAACTCTCCGCCTCTTTAAATTTAANATATACCAAATATAACCCATCTATCAATTTTATTACGTAAGTAATTTTACGTTATTTTATACGCACCAACAATAATTTTATTAAACTCTTAGAAACTAATTTCACTCAATTAACAGATTTATTAATTTCCTTCCCACTTTAATTACTTTATTAAAATTATGTTGAGAAAGTTTGGTGACGGCTCAAATTTCAATTTTATTTATTAGTCGATTAAGTTAAGGCCTTATTACATTGAAAAATGAAATGCGTGGATTCCAAATTATTAACTGTATTTTCACTTCTTAATGTTTTTTTATAAATTAGTAACTAAATAAAACAGTTCGATATCTTTCCAGCCGGCATATTACCAAGCTAAAAATACGGCTATAGTTACAAACTGTTTACTAAAACCACATTATAATAAGGAAATAATAGATGAGATATTATCTTTAGAATAGTTTTTCAAAGACAATTAGCAGAAAAGTACTAGCAAAATCATCTTTATAAATTAATTTTTACTGATTTAAAAATTGTTATTAAAATTTCAATTACATTTAATTCCAGAATAAAAAAAATCCGATTAATTCATATGACTGGAAGCAAAATATTTTAAATATGTGCTTTAGAATAAAACTCTCGTTGAATAATTCAATTTTACCTCTCATAATTTAAATCAGAATTCAAATGAAAATAATTAACGAAGCTAAAATTTCAATTAAAATGCCTCGTTCGTAAAAGCGACAAAAATTTATCTTTCTTCAACTAATTTCACAAAAGACCGAGATCGTTATTTTTATAGTAATTATATCCCTTTGAATTAAACAGTGATTTCAATTGTGATTCATTGAGATATGGAAGTGAGAATGTTAAGAATGTTTTCATAAATTTATTGGTGACTTGATTGCTTAGTGTTAAAGAATGTCAGTTTCAATATAGAAGAATTATTAGTTTTTAAATAAAATTGTGAACTATTTTGAATTGACAATATTACTTAAAGAATAGTTACTTTGAAGGAGAAATATTTCAAATGATTGAAATTTGCAAATTTTGATATTCATGATTAAAAATAAAATACTAATTTCACGAATGTAATAACTTTCATTTAAAGGAAGATGAATTTTTTTTTTAGATTTTAAGTTGTGGTTGTTGAATATTTTAAACTTAGAAAATTTGTAAACACACAATAAACTTAAAAATTGAGTTGTAATTTGAAAAGATTGACTTTTCCTTATTTTACAATGTGTTATTTTTTGATTAAATAAAGCATTTAGTGTTTCAACTAGTTCTTTAAATCAGTTTGATTTCCGTTTTTTTGAAACAATCTAAAGGGATTATCTTATGATCGTTTATATTTATAAAGAATCAAGAGTTTTTATCACTTCTTTAAAGAAGATGATTTTATAATTTTACTTACAGTCTAATTTGAATGTTTCCACCTTTTTTAAAAAAAAGAAATCATTTATATTCTAAATCTGCATTCTAGAAAAATTTATTAAACTGTTGTCAATGTGATTAAATTAACTTATTTTGTTTAACTAATGCTAAAAATTTTATTTCTTAAATAAGCGAAAAGATAAAATTGTTTTTTAAAAAAATTTCACCATTTGTAAATTTTAATTTTCACAATTTCTGCTCGCTGTTTCTGCACAATTTATTTTCTGAAACTGGTAATTTTACTCATCAAATAACGAGACATAAGATTAAACTTAAAGTATCATTAGTTTTGAATTATTGTTTATAGTGAAAGGTTGCTTCGAAACACAAATGAGTCTTCCGAACTGTACAGAACACACAAATCCGTAACTGTACAGAACAGCAAGTTTAGGGTTCTATTCCAAATCAACCTCACGTGCTCTGCACGAATCTTCTATTAGTTAGAATTTTTTAATGACACCACCACACTCTCTCCATATCAACCACTAGATGGAAGTACTATTTAATATTCTGTTTGACACATTAGGTGGCAGCACTTATCAATTCTTCAGTTATTTTGAATGGCAGCATCAATTATAAATTTATTGGTTTGAGTAGATGTCAGCATTGTAAATCTTAACTTTCTGAGCTCGTTCATTAGAAAGGGTACAATGCGAATTTTTATAAAGTATTCTTGTATTTCCATGTGATTATTTTTAGTTATTTATATAGATTATTTTTAGTTTCGTCATCATCGTTTAGCTTCACATTTTACAAAGCTAATCTGAATAAATCTAGACTGAAGACTACTTTTTTTAAACATAAAACGGTTCACCATAAAAAGTAATTTTTTTAGTTCATTAATTAATTTTTTTTTAGTTTTAAAAAAATGCATAGTTTGAATTTAAGGATTATGGAAATTTTTTTTTTCTTTATGAAAACTTTTGATTTTAAGATCCTGTTATCAGTTATAATTTTAAATACCATGAATATTTTGATTTTAAAATTATAAAAAAAATATTTTCTAAGGTTGTTATGTTATCGAAAGAAGGTAAACAATTTTAACAGCTTATTACTGTAAGTGCGAATAGAATCACATAAAGAATAAAAGACATCTATCTTTCATTTTAATATCTTCACACTAGAAATAATTTAAGTGTAGGTTTAAAACACATTCAAAGGTTTAGCGTGGATTAAAAACTTTAAACAAATATTTTCGTCTTACAACATATTTGGAATTTTTAATTTAAGAACTAATTATAATTTTTTTCTACTTGAAAGTAAAATTATAATGGGAATTATATGCTCATAAGCATGAAAAATAAATATAAAATGCAATAGAAGACTAAATTTTCAATTTATTATTTCGTTAATGCGTAAATTAAAATATGGAAAGTTTTCACCCTTTTAAGTTAACTATGAAAAGGTATTATTTTTATCATACTAAAAATCAAATTTTCAATCAAATATTTAAAATAAACAAATTTTCGCTGCATTCATAATTCTTTTTCCAAGCTTAAAATTATCCGTTTCCTTTTTTTGCTATTCTTTTGATGTTCCTGTAAGACATTTAGTGGATTAGAGCATGAAAATATTATATTCGTTATTTAAACACTTTAAAATAACAAGAATTGTTTTGAAAATTTGAAAAGATTGAAAAAATTATAAATTTGAAATTAATTAATTAAATTTTGAGATTAATCCTTATCTGGTAAGGTAATTTATTTCTTAAATTCATTTTTATTAAAATCGTTTCTTAAAATTATTAACATCTAAATCAGATAATTTTTTCCCATACCTGTTTAGACTGCATTTTCTCCCCAAATAAATCATATAGTTTGTAATGAGGTTCTTAGTAAATTAAGCAAAAATTATTAACCTCTTTGTATTTATTTTCTTATTCGAAATTAATTTTACAAAAACAAATATTTAAACTATAATTGGAATTTTCATGATTGCAATACAAGGTATTCATTTGGTAATTAAATGCAAAGTTGAATATCCAAATGAATGCTTAATAGTAGTACAAACAATAGTTAAAACTTTTGACTATGCGCTTCCTTTCAATTTAAGTTCCTCATGAATTGAAAAAAAAATACTCTATATAAATGATTTCATATTTTTTTCTCGAAATAAATTATATGAGATATTTTTTCTCTGTGTCTTTCTGAAAACGATGTTACATTTTAAAACTTTATAATCAGGAATAAAAAGGTTAGAAAATATTATCCTTAAAATTATCCAGTTTACAAATACTAATGCCAATTACAGCATTCTTTTTTGTGTTAAAATTCTATAGATATAAAAAGTAATATGTAAAAGTTTCAAATACTAATCAGTCTATGAAGAAAAGCTTTACTGCCATTGACAGTATGAAATCAGTGAAATTAAGCCCATCCCCTCAAAAAAAGAGCTTCAAATTTTTTTTCAAATCTTTTGTCTAATTTTTAGGAAAAGAGTCTTAAATTAGAACTAAAAAGATTTAATTACATTCCAATTTTATATAAATTAACCAAATTGTTTATTTTTTAAATTTTACACTTATAGTTCACATTGCAATTAAAATTGTAAATAGAAAGATTAAGGAAATATACTTCTTATGAGTTTAATAATAAAATTAATATTTTGAGTATATTTATCTTTACTTGATTTTTGAAAATATCCACCTCTTTAAAATTGTTTCCAAAATCGAATATGGTGTATTGCGGGATGAAAGTTCTGTATGCATCCGTGATTTGTAGTACATTATGTGCCATAAGAAAAAAAAATTAACAAACATTTTTATTTAAATTCATATAATAACGTCAATTATGTGCATAAAAAAATTGCTCTCGCCATTTTTATCATAGGGGAGACAAAGTGTATGCTCATTAACTCTTCAAAAAATCAATTGAGAATTTATCAAATTTATGAAAATTAAAAAATGAATTCTGGTAGGGTTACCTTTCACTAATAATAAGAAGCCAGTTCGTAAAAAGAAAATTTCTTTTGTTTCGGAGACTAAGACAACTTAGAAAAATATTTCACGTATCTCGTAAACAAGAACGTGCATACAATAAAAAGATGTTTTTATGTGTATTTATTTTTTAAATTTTAAAATGGAAAAAAAAATCTTATACATTTTATTATACCATTAAATATAGTCCTTAAAGCATTTATGAATAAATAAATATACAAAACTTTTCTAACTGCAAGTATATTAAAATGTATTTAAAAATGTAATATTGTCAATGAGTTAACATTCCATAATAGTAGCTCTTTTAGACGGAAGCAGTTTAAATATATTGCCAGTCAAGCAAAGCAGACGATAATATCTCTGTATTGTGCAATGCTTTGGAATAATAAGAAGCCGGTAAGTGGAGTGAGAGGAAATTTCTTCGACTATTTCTTTTGTTTCTACGAGTAACTTTGAAATTTATGTCATGCATTTCATTCATACATATTTTTTTTCGTATTTTCGTGCGATGAAGAATTGTTCCGGAAATAGAAGCAATCGCTAAGACGATTGTGTTCTGCGTAGCTGAATTTTTACGGCGCAAGGATGAAATCAGGTAGAAAAAGAAAACGAGAATTTGATCGAATGCGACTCATTTCTTGGCGGGAAAGTTTTGTTCTTCTGGGAATTCTTTTCATTGTATTTTCTACTTTTAGCTTCTTTATACTGACGAAATAAAATTACGATACTCATTGATAAGAGAATCTTATTACGTAAGCGTAGTAATTGTATTATTATGTAAACGTAGTAAACGAGTGCCGTAATTTATTTAGCGTAAAAGAATCTATTAACTTACAGCCAGCATTCATTCATTTTTTTCTTATAACAGCATTTCAAATACTAATTAAGTACAAAATGCAAATATTCAGTTTAAAAAAAGAATTAAAAGAGATATTAAAGTAGATAATTTTTAAGTCTGAAATATATATATTTTCTCTTAAGATATCCGACTAGTTTCGACAACCTTTTTTTCAAAATATTAATATAAAATTTAAAAAAAAACTAGTTTATTTGTTTTATTATGTGTAAAACCTTATAAAACTAGCAAAAAATTAATAGTATTATGAATATCATTATTATTATTTTAAATGGCCATTTTTAGGTATAAATAAGGCATTTTTTGCATAAAAGCTGAACACTGAAAAAAAATTTCTATGAAATAAAGCGAAAAAAAATCCTTTAAGGATTTTTTAGAAGGCCATCAACTATGTTTTGAACTATCATTCTAAAAGCAAGTGCATATACTGCTGAGTTAGGGATCAATGTAGTTAAAAAAGCAGATTTTTGAGAATTTTCACAATTGTTTTTGTGAAAAAACATGCATAAAAAATGAAATTCTACTTTATTTCTCTCAGTCTGTAGTTCAAAACATGTGTGCTATAATCATAAACACTCGTAAAAAATCAATCAATCAATTTCAAAACAAGTTTCTACAATTTAGGAGTATTTATGATTATAGCACGCTTGCTTTGCGCTACAGATTAAGAGAAAAACGGAGAATTTCATTTTTTTATGCATGTTTTTTTTGCAAAGACATGCGCCGAAATTTTCAAAAATTCGCTTTTTTAACTACACTCATCTAATTCAGTAGTATATGCACTTGCTTTTATGATAATAGTTCAAAGCAGAGTTAATAACCTTCTAAACAAAATTCTCAGAGGAATTTTTATTTTGAGCAATAGAATTTTTATTATGGTGTTTATCGTGGATGTAAAAAATACCACTTAAAAAAAATAAATCAATAATATTTTTTTGCCAGTTTTATAAGTTTTCATGCATGATAATACATCTAAACTAGTTTTTTAAAATTTTATATTAATATGTAGGAAAAAGTTGTTGAAACTAGTCGGGTACCTTAAATAATTTACAAATAATAAAGGTAAGTTTTTTAATTGCAAGAATATGCAGTTCGAGGAGAAAACTTCGTAAGACTTATAATTTAAATATTATACTTACAGACGAAGCTAAGTTTTGATTTATTTTATTATCATTATACTTTTATTGCATTATTTATAAATAGATTTTGAAGAAGCTTTCATATAAATGTCGGGTGGTGTGAGAAAACATTTCTGGTGAAATTATCATACTATATGGTAATGATACTTCAGGTTAAAACATAATTCTGGTTAATTAAACCTAAGTGCATGGCTCATAAAATAAACCATTCATTCGGCTATATTTTTGTTCATATAGTAACGGTTTAGTGAACGACAAACCTATTCAGTATCTATAGAGAAAATCTCTTTAAATTTAAGCTGAGGGAGTGAGGGTTACCAAAGTTTATCTAAGGTAATAAATTTTCACAAGAATAAATATAAACGATAACTTGAGCTGTGTGATTAAAAATATGTATAATGCCTTATTAATAATGTATAAAGCCTTATTATTCCAAATACTATTAATACTTTAACCACTCCAAAATTGATCGAAACATTTTGCATTTCAGCATATACTGTTCATTTACTAATGATTAAGTTCAAAGAAAGTTTAAATTAATTAAAACGTCATGATTTGATTATTATAATGTATGTATTTGGATATTGAGTAGCTGGACATTTTATCGAAATTTCAGTTTTTGTCGTTGCTCAGCTACAAGGTATGAGAGTTTTGCGAGTGTTGTATTCATATCAGCGAAACTATTTTGAAACATACACTTGAAGCATAAGTAAACAGTCTAAGTTTTCACTGAGCACGCATTTACGTCCATAGTCGACACCATAGTCGGCACAGGACGCACATACGTCGCCCCATGCACCTCATCACATGCGCACATGCACCACTGGACTCACCACCTTCACCCATAGCAGTAAAAGGTTTAACAGAATATTGCCTGTTTGAATTTCAATATAACTATGACAAAAAGGAGTGCTTAAGGTAGTGAAAAATAGCAAATAGTTAATTTAATGAATATTTAAAAGCATATTTTTAAATGGTTAGTGCTAGGTTTCCATAAACCTTGAATATATAACATGGCATCAAATGGGCTGTATTTTCTTCCACTTGTGATTTTTGAATGTGCAGTAGACATGGATTGTTTACCTTTTAAATTTAAAATGGAAATGAGACAAAAACGAAGAAAAAATTTAGATCCCTACTGATAGTGATTAAACCGTTGGTGAGCTTAGAAAAATTTTTAATTTTAAAAAGAGGAACATAGTGTAGCTAGAAGTAAATTAAATAATTAATTAATATATTAATATTATTGAAGTATTAGAAATAAAACGACTTTAAAGAAAGAGAGTAAAGTGAAAGTAATCTAAATATGTCAGGAATATTATTTCAACACGACATTATTTTCATTTATTATAATTTCAATTGACGTAATTTAACTTTTCTTAATTTTCTTTTCTAGAACAATACTTAAGCAGAGAGATATATCTGTCTGTTGAAATTTTATTGTTCTATTCAGTATTCAATTGCATTGTTTTATTATGTTGCTCAAACGTTACATTGTTGCATTTGATTGTAAAGACAAATTGCATTGTTCCTAGCTGATAAAACTTAAACTAACTTTAAGTTTTCTCAATGCAGTCTCTATAAATTTAAGTATTCTAAGTTTTCTTATAAAATTTTATTTCTTAGTAAAAAGATTCTTCGTCTTCTCAGAAAAAAGACTTAAACTCGTCTGTATCATCACCAGCAAAAAAAATAAATTAGTCATAAAAAATAAACGTAAAGATTGATACTGTCCATTGCCGAACTAAATCATACTGAATCCCAAAATTGACTTTCACGCCCATATAAAATAATTACTCACTTCTTTAACAATTCATTTTCGGCAAACGTCATTTATTTTCCTCTTGGAAGAAGAAAAACAAAAGAATAAAACGCAGCCTTCCAATTATTACAGTTAGCTACAGAACATCTTGCACCGATTAATACGATAGCCTGTAAGATATAAATGACATTACACTAGTCATTGTGGGAGAAGAAGAACAATTGCTATGATGGAACAAATAGATGATCGTATATATATCCCTCGGATTATCCATTACGTTCTTTGGTAAAATTAGACACACCCAAAATGGTATGAAAGTATCTCATTTTACGTCTTTTTTCGTTGGTGGTTTTCTTAGTTTTGGGAGACAAAGTGTGAATGATACTTGTTTTATTTTCGTATTTTTTCGACAAATATGTTTGTTTTAAAGGGTATAGTGTGACTAAGTGTTACAGAAATTGATTTTATTTATAAATCTCAAAATTATTCACATCCAACAGGATACAATGTGAAAAAATTCCGGATCAAATTACTGTAAAAAGTAACTTTTTGCTGTGAAATCCCTTTATACCGGAATAAAAAATCTTACATATCGTAATTTTTGCAGTAATAATGGGAAGACTATATTTGGGAGTGCCTCTTGATTCTCGCCAAGTTGTGATCGCGGTTGATCGCCATGCTGGGCGATGTTGAAACCCAATCGTGATTCTAATTGGTTTAGATTTTAGTGTTATTTTTAAATGTTCAACGGTATATGTAATTTCAGAGGTTCGTTCGTTCTACGTTGGATACCGGCTGGTAAGGTTACTTTTGAATCTGGTCAATAAGATCGAAGGTATGTGGGCAGTCATGAAAAGGGATTTAAGAAAAAGATGTCACCGTTAGTTCGGTATTACAGACGCTATTTTCGATTCGTATTTCGTCGAATTTATGTGGCGATGGAGGTACACAGATTCTATTCATGATAAATTTACACAGTATCCAACTGTTATTAGATAATTCTGTGCATCTAAATCTGAGAATATTCAAGCTTAATGAAGAAGTGAGTAGTTTTTTTTCTTTTCTTTCTGCGCCTACTCCATTAATCTTTGCTTCGATTCTAAATATTTTTTATTGGGCTTATTAATTTTGCTTATATTGAGTTTATTGCATGCTTTGGCGAAATTTTTCAATGTTTTATTGAAATATCATTATGTTTTGCCTACCATTCGTGTTACCACGGTGTTGCGAGCAAACAGGAAAGGCGCCAAGCATAAGTCGCCAATTTCGCTAAGGGTCACCCTCAAGTATATTTTTTCGTAATCATTAACGTAAAATCACCGAATCACTCTAACTCAATAAATATCACTGCAAAAATTACGGTACAATATCTTATGGTAAAAATGGATTTTGCAGTAAAATAGATTTTACGGATGATGGACCCAAAGTACCGGTACTTTATACCATAATTTATTCCGGAATTTTTTTACAGTGAATAGAGTATTTTATGTTACGACTAATCTTTGGTTTGGGTGCTTTCTGTACGGATATTTTGTGAGTTGTTGCGTTACTGAAACTTATTTTATTTTTATAAATCTTTTGGTTTGTTTGGCATTGTTGTTTGTAAATTTTTATGTAGAAGAAGGGTAATTTCCTGTTTGTTCATCTGAAACTAAGTAATTGTTGGTTATTTTCTTGTATGAAGTGAGTGTTTTCACTGATATAGTATAAACTCCAAATAACCTCGCTTCTTTGTGAAAATCTGCCTACAAAATGATTGCTAAAATATTTAATAAGTGCAAAATGCAAATTGTAAATGATTGCTAAAATGCTTGTGAAATTTTGATTTTCTGTATTTTATCGATCTATCCCTCATAAAAGAACTAGTCTCGTTTTTCCAAACATTTATATTTTTAGCATTCGATTTTCTGACTGTAATTTTTATTATAGTTAGATACTTTTTAACACAATCAAACCATCTCTTTTTGAGTCTTCTTCTGAGTTTTGAGTTCTTTGGGTCTTGAGTTCATTTTCTCAGCAAATGATAAACGCTGAATATCATGCTTAACAGGAAAAAAATAATCATTTGTATTCTGAACAATTCGCAAAAGTTCAATCCATCCATACTACTGTTGAAACACTTTACTCTGAAAACTTTCTGTTGCAATGGAGCAATGCTATACTCTGTTGCAAGTTAAGAAAAAAGCCATTGTCTCTGTGGTGAGAGCATGTTTGCATCTAAGTGCACACAAAATGGATGCCAAGCTCTCAGCCCGGACAAATTTTAGCATCGTTACCTCTTGAAACGACGTTGCTCAGATTTCGATTGTTTTGTTATTAATAGCAATAATCAATGAACAAGTAATAAGAATTAATAAAAATTTTATCAAAATATCAAGACAAATACACGTGTTTCTGTTCGTATATAAGGAAACTGATGAGAGAATAATAAATATTGTTTCCTGCAGACGATTTTCTTCTACAGCGAAACAAAAGTAGAAATTCTTTATATCGAATTTGATTTGTTAAGAAAATGCCAGCATAAGACGCGCCCTTTTTAGTGGTCCAATCAAATTTAATGCTCTTGCTACGTCATACCGTTGATTCTTTTTCAAGAAGTTAGTCTAAGTATCTTGCGACAGAATATAGTCCTCGCACTTCAAGACAGACCACAAAATTGCTCGATGATAATGGAACAATCATTTTGAAGTAACCTACTTCATCCCCTGACCACAATCTCACAGTTAGTGGGGTATACTGAAAAATAAACTTGTAAAAGAAAGAAAGGAGACTAAATAATTAGAGGACGATTTGGTTAAAATATTGGACGAAACAACCTTCAACACTCTCATGTCTCTATCTGAATCTGTGCCAAGATGGATTCAAATGGTTATTAATGCTAAAAACGAAAGAATTTACAACTGATTTATCTGTATAATGCTGCACATATATAAGACACTTTTTTAAATTAATTTTAATTTTTGATTTCTACTTTTATTAACTAAAATAGAGATTTTTTTGCTCTGTATTGTATTAATTTGCTAGCAAGTTCAAGAAAAATTTTAATGATAGAAAATTAAAAATAAATTAAGAAATTGAATGGAATTAAAAAGTGGACTGATTAACTAATAAAAGCCCAAAAAACACTGAGTTTATTTTCTCTCTTTTGTGTCATTGAATCTCATCTTTAAATTGACAACTTTTAATAACTTTGCATAAACATAAGAGATTTTATAAATCAATATTAAAGCTTTAAATAACAGTAATGATTTGATTCATTTATTTGTAAATTTGGAAAAGATGCTAAACAAAGAATTTCCGTTTTCTTTTTCAGCTATATCTTACTATTAGCTATTAAAAATCGCTTAAAATAAAAACGGTATCCACCATTTTTATTTTTTAGATTAGGACTCATCAGTTTTAGCGCTATCATTCTCATTTTGCTTATGGTTATAGATAATTCTTCATTCTGCGTTCCAGGGTCAGTAGGGATGAGAAAAAGGGGAACATGCATCAATAACATTCTAATTCGCTGTGTCGAGTCCATTCGCAGCAATGTCATCGTCTGCCCATTAGCGATAGCAAACGATTTATCAAAAGCTGTCGTCATTTTCGTGTAGCATCCCCGCTTTCCATCATCGCGTTAACAATGTTATGCGATAAAAATCTTTGACGGTAACCGTGGTGGGCTTTCATTTGCACTTGCTGTGGATTAAAACAAGATGCTAAATCGAGATTGTGGCTACCAAGCGATTTGTTTAGAAAGGGAAGAATTTCCAAAACTCTGAAAAAAAAATTCTGAAATCAATTCAAAAGTTATTTACAATTAAGAACTGTCATGCAATCTATTTATTATAATAGTTTTAGGAATTATTAATTATTCCCTTTATGTTTATTAAAGTTAGGTTCAAAAAATTTTGCACTAAAAAATGTGGAGTAGTTTCTCTCTAAATTTGGCGTTGAAACAACAGAAAAAAAATTTAAGGATTAATTTATTGCGGTATTTTATGGTAAAAGCTGCTGTAAAAATTTTCACTGTAAAAATTACGGTACATCAGATTTTATGTTCTGCAATTACCTCCGGTAAAAATGGATTTTAAAGTGAGAAGTATCAGCTTCCTTAGCATCGGTACCTTTTATCTGAATTTGATATGAAATTTTTTACAGAGCAGTCACAAATACAATAGTATTTTCTTTATTTTTTCATATCTCAGGAATATCGCAACTGGAGTAGTCATTTTGTCATTAAAAATCCATTCCGTTTCATTTTTTTCTATGTTAAGTGCTTCTTAAGTCATGTTCTGGTGCTTCCTACCTTAATCTAATTGGGAAGTTTTTGCATGTTTCCGTTCAGGAAAATAATCTATATTAAGCGCTATTGCTTGTTAAAAAAATCACATTTAGATAAACATTTTTTGACGTCTCTAAATTACTAAATTCACCCTTTTTACTTAACAAAGGCTTTAGAAATTAAAATTCTAAGGCATACAACAGATATAATTATAATTCAGAAGGACTGAAGCATAAGTGTTATATTTCACTAAAAGCTGACCGGACTGTGTAGGGGTCAGGGAAATGGGCTTGCATCAGAACGGTTCTAGGTTCGAATCCCGGACAAGGCATGATTGTTATTTTATTCTCTGTACTATCTGTCCTTACTATGGGAGCAACGTTGGCCTATCTAATATGGTGCCCCTGAAAGAATGGCCAACAAATTTGCCCTAATACGTCTGAATTGACGTAATGTTAACCCAGGTTTGGGATTGGGAAAATAAAAAATATTTCCCTAAAATATTAAATGTGCTCATTTTACATTTCGCTCATTTTTTTAAAGTGACTCGAACTTAAAATTAAGACAAATAACAATTATATTATGTAAGAAAGACTGAGAAGTAAAAACCAGATTTCTTCATTCCACAACATTACTTGTACGTCCATCATTCTCCAACAAATGAATCGTAGCGATTTCCGCGTGTTTGACTTAGGGATCCTCTAAAAGCATTCCGTCCTGTTTGCCTTGGGGCTGCCTATTTTACCCTTACGACCTCTTACAACAAACTTCCCCACTCTTCACTTAATAGTCCAGCTCAGTGGCAATTATTCAAGGAAAATTTTAGTGAGCGAATATAGCCTTGAGGAGAAAACCCCGAGAGGAGGAGAGTTTTATTAAGTTAGGAGGCGACCAAGGAAAGAAAGAAAAAAAAGGAGTTATAAGATCTCGAGCACACAGTCGCACCAAGCCATTATGCTGGCGTCTCATTAAAGAGTAGATGAATGTCCTCTATATAATATGCTCGCAATCGTCTGGAAGGTTTTGTCGCTATGCAAACTCATTACGTAAAAGACATGACATAGGATGATCGGTAACCAAATATATTGTGTCCACTAATAGAGTCAAGCTCCTTGTATGCATTGTGTGTGTGCGTATATATATATATATATGCACGTGTCTGTGTACGCATATATTTCTTATAAATTCTTAAAAAAATATATTAAAATATAAAAATTCTTTGAAAAATTTAAAAGGAGCTTTTGAGAAAAATTAAAAAGCCAGTAATGAAAAGATATAATCTCGTTGTCAGCTCACGCGACTATATTCACAAATTATATATATATATATATATATATATATATATATACATACGCAAAATATTAACGTTACCCAGTGGGCACAAAAGTCATGGAGGCGAGCCATATTACCCACGCCACACTGCTGGGCCACATTCACACATCACACAACAGAGAACAACACACGGAGAGGGAAACATCCATGCCCTGAGCGGGATTCGAACCCGCTCTCTCTCCTTATATATATCTATATATCAATACATTGTATTGAAAAAAATTAAAATAGTCATGCTTTAAAATGCTAAAATACTTAACTATTGACACTAAATTTTAATTTTGCATTAGAATTCAACTCAAGCTCCTGAAGTTATTTCTTGATAACTACTAGTAGTATTTATTGTCATTTTAACACCAGTACAAATTTGTCGTCGACCTTCCATATATACTGAAATAAAGATTCACTTCGCGTTATAAAAAATCTGGAAAATTTACCGTACTATATGGAAAAGATCTTTCCAGTAAAAATAACCAGAATTCCTGATAACTAAAACAGAAATATATGGTATTTAAATCATTCATTTGGTTTAAGGTCATAAGTTCCTTGTTCATATGATTACGGTTTACCGGAAATTCTGATTTTCAAAATTAGAGGACGTTTAGCAAAAAATACAAAATTGTTAATTTAATTGAATAAATGGTAGCTATTAAATGCTCCCAGATGCCATGATAAAATTACTAGAATGATAAATTAATGATAAGTTTTAATTAATAGAATTCATATCCTAAATTAATTAGTAGAAGTAAAATATCGATTTTTAATTATTTATTAAAAACTGATATTTCGCACATTTGTCAAATTTCATCACCTATTATAAAACCATATTTTATTGTTTATTTTACTAAAACCATTACCAAGCACTTCGGCAACACAAATAGCTTTTTGGTATTCCTATAGAGCCTGAAAAATGGTAAATTTTACCGCATATTTTTAGTTTTAACTTTACTTTTTTTACAGTGTTGGGTGCACTTAAGAAGAAAAGAGTATTTGAAAGTATTTTGAAAAAAATTGAGTATTTTGAAAAATTTTTTTTTTTCGATCCGTTTTATTAAAATGGAAACCAAATTAAAACAAGAGGTCAATTAAAGCGAAAACTGTTTTTTGTTTTAACTGGGGAAAGTGTAATAAATACAAGTTTTAATTATTGCAACTCTTTTCAGTTATATTATAAAATCCCAAGCCAAATAATTCATACCATCTTTTATTTTAATATCCCAATTTCGTTAAAGAAATAATTTATATTTTGCTATCTATTAATACGTATCCTCTTTGTTATTTTACTGTATTGCAATGATTATCAAACTTATTATGTTCGGTCAAATGCAAATTTAATAAAAGGAAAAATTGTGATGCAATCAGAACAGTGAAATTTATCGACCGGTCATTTCTTCTTCTTCTTTCCAGTATCGTGTTTGTGAAATAATTTATTGACTCAACATAATGTTTGCAGTACAGCTTATTTTATTTTCATGTTTACAACATCAACTATGAAAAATACTTTTAAAATATTATAGAAGTACACTTTGCCTAAAAACATATTACCATAATTTATTGATTCAAAAGATTGAAAAAAATCATTTTATTACTTTAATGAAATTTTCGGAAATACTGTAATTTTTAAGAAAAAAATAGAGTTAAAATAAATCTTCGAAAAAAGCAGTTCTTAAAATATAATAAAGGGATGATAGTTTTAATGTCATGTTTACAAGCAAACTAAACTCTCATTATAAATAATACTCCAAACCTTAAAATATACAACGCCTATAAAAGGCGAAATAAACAAATAAATCATTTTTGAGCAAAGCTGCATCGATGAAAACGTCATAAAAACGTGTAATTTAAATGCAGATATTCAACCAAAGAAAATTAAGAGATCAATAACGCAAGATTTTTTATGATAAAGCTATTTTAAACATCTTTTAGCATCGATTTTCTTCTATTTGCTGCTTTATTTGAGTTTTCACGAAGTATTCTAAAACTTTTTTTTTAAAAGCATAAAACACAAAAATATTATTTAACTACAGAAAAGACTTTATTCAGTTTACACCCTGCATGTAAGCAGTGTGAATATCTTCTTTTAAACTTCAGGAAATAATCAAATTTAGAAATCATGAAAAATTTCCTTTATGAAATAAACACGTAATGAATAAATATTTGAATTAAAACAAAAATAAGTGGTGACTAATAAGATACTTTAAAGATAAAAGTGGCGAAGAAATTAAAAAATACTAGTACCTGATCCACTTTATGTAGAACTTGATTCGAACTATGATAACTTGATTCGATTCTGAGATTATTTTAAGAGAAATCGAAAAATATTCGTTATTAATCGACATTTTTCAATTAAATATTTTACACTTAAATGGTGTTTTACCAAAACTATCTGAATTTATCTCGAAAAAGAATTATTTCCCGTATTTCATAAGCCTCCAAAATTTAGGTGCATTTTGGATAGACGAGCGCGTGCTGAAAGTAGCCAAAAAATCTAGACTCCACAAACTTTTCGTTTTATATATTTTTATTTATTCTTTTAGCCTCATAAAAATTAAATAAAATAAAATATATTAAAAAAATACTGAATTTCCTTGCATCCGGCTAATCGAAATATTCCAAAATAATTTAATAATTTAATAGCAAAATAATAATATAATTTAATTACACTTTTAGAATTGTGATGAATAGTTTAAAAGCTGCATTACTGTTTCATAAATTTCTTGAACGGATAATAAGGATTTCTATAATTTTATAATTTTAAAGAACAAAGAGATTTATCTAAAGATTTTACTGCATCTGACACAAAAGTAAATTAAGTGCATGTCAAAAATCCCTCAATACAGAGACGCCAATCGAAGCGATTGACTCACTTCACTTCTATTCAGAGTTAAGAAACAACAGCTCCGTCTAACCATTCAACGCTGTCAACTGCGGATCAACAAATTCAAGTTAACAAACTCTTGTGAAGAATGTTTGTTTCTTTGGAAATAAACACAAGAGCAAGTATGTTAGACGATTTAAAAATCACCTTTAACGATTTTAGCTTTAAAAATTTAATTCTAGAGCTTGAATCGATATAGAATAAAAGATTAAACATCGTGCATAAATAAATCTGATTTGTAAATGTACGATAAAAGTTGCAACAATTGCACGCTGACTCAAATTTGAACGAATTAGCATTAATTTTAAGAAGATAAATATTGCTAAATCTGTTTGCGAAATATGTATTCCCTGGTTTAAGAATTAAAAACCAGCACAGAATTTCTAAAGATAAAACACGCAAAATATCTTTACCTTTTACTTGAAACATAAAATTTTATATTTTTATTATTTTTTAATATTTTTTAACTAGTTCGAATATTGTTTTAAAATTTATCTGTCTGATACATTTATCATGTTATAAATAGATACACTGTTGGAATTTTTATTCTGAAATTACGATAAAATAACTAGCAGAAGCCTATCCATCCGATTAACCATTAAGGTAAGGGTTAGTTGTTACGATTTAAAAACCGTTTAAAACTGGTACAGTTAAAAAAAAACGTGAATACAAAAGTATGCGACTTTTAACCAATTAAAACCATTATACTGCCGTGCAATTGAAAAATCAATGTAAGCGACAGAAATTTCAAAATTGAGATTTCTATATATTTGGTAATTATTGTATGGTAAGCTGCATATTAAAAAAATTTTTTTTCTAATTTTTTTTTGAAATTTTATTTTAGCGTATATGGCATTAGAAATAGAAGGAAAATAGTTTCCAAGCGTGTTTTCTCGGAATCAATCGTGAACTTGCATTGTTTTTTCAATTGCACAGAACAGCATAGCCTCTAAATGATAAAAACAAAACTTAAACGGGCATTGAAGCTCTGTGAGTGCTTTGCCATACATGTGTACCTGATAATTTCGCATTTTAATAGTCTATGGTCACCGATAGAAGAATGCAGGACACTAGAAACTTTTCGTGCATTGAAGGAAGAGAAAAAAAAATTGTGGTATCAACGCTGGGATTCGAACCCCTGTTTATCAGGTCATCAGATGACCTCCTAGTCCTCTCAGATACAGTATGAACCCAACCTCAATGGCTTCATAAAATGGGCCTAATTGGCACTGATAAAATTCTGGTTGTTAAACCGTTTCAGGTAGAAACATCCAATAAACGTTTTTCTCACACTAAACAGTTTGAATATCAGAATTAGAATAAAGTTTTTTTTATGGTTATTTAACTGTTTTGGTTGAATATGGCAAAATTACTATTAAACTAATTAGCCATTTTTACCAGTATCAACTCTAGGATTCGAGCCCTTGTTCATCAGGTCATGAGATGATCACCTAGTCCTCTCAGATACAGTATGAACCCAACCTCAATGGCTTCATAAAGTGGGCCTAGTTGGTCCTGATAGAATTCTGGTTGTTAAACCGTTTTAGGTAAAAACATCCAATAAACGTTTTTCTCACACTAAACAGTTTGAGTATCAGAATTGGAATAAAGCTTTTTTATGGTTATTTAACTGTTTTGGCTGAATATGGTAAAATAACTATTAAACTATTTAGCCATTTTTATCAAGCAATTTTTAACAGTGCATAATATCGTTATAACCACTCCTCTATTATATATAATGTTAATATTTTATTTGATACTATTATAATATCCATATGTTTTCACACACATAGCTAATTTTAATGTCAATTTACATCAGAATGATTATCTCGGTAAAATATGAAGCTACAGTTTCCATTTGAACGATTCATTGGTATTTACGGATTCTATCGATCAATTTCCAGTACTAGGATGTTCGAATTTAGTAATGCATTCAATACAGTTAATGATGATAGTGCAATTGCAAGCCGTAGGTAATGATATACATATATGGTCTTGGTAAGATAGTAAACTGCAGCTTCTATTAGTATAATAATGTATTAAAATTTACAAATTGATTATATCAATATCTAATACTTAGATAGATAATTTTCGAAATAAATATTTTTTTAGATATAGCATATGATTTACACATTGACTATATCAATATCTAATACTTAGATAGATAATTTTCAAAATCAATAATTTTGTCAGATACTGTCTATGATTTACAAATTGACTATATCACTATCTAATACTTAGATAGATAATTTTCAAAATCAATAATTTCGTTAGATACTGTCTATGATTTACAAATTGACTATATCAATATCTAATACTTAGATAGATAATTTTCGAAATCAATAATTTTGCTAGATACAATATAAAATTTACAAATTAACTATATCAATATCTATTACTTAGATAGATAATTTTCGAAATCAATAATTTTGTTAGATACAGTAAAAGAATATGGTATTAATAAAATCATGGGAAATGGTTTCTACTCGTAGTTCAAATAATAAACCAAGCTATATACTTTTTCGTATATATTAAAATCAAAATAAAATCAGAAATAAAGATATAATATTTTGAATCATAGGCAGCAGTGGCTTAACTAGGAGGGCTAGCAAGCTCCTTCCTCTAAACTTATTGCAAAATATCTAACGGATTTACATAGTTTCGTTCAGATTAATAAGTTTCAGAAACTATATTAATTAGGAGCAATATCTTAAGTTATTTCTCCGAATGCTAAACCTCTTAGTGATGGTGTGCAGTAAAGTCTATTAGGCAGTAAAATTGATGTATACTTTCAAATTAAACTTATTTAGAACAAGCTGCATTCGGGCCCCGATTGGATCGTCCTTATAAACTCCACTTCCCGGATCTCATTAACCTTGCTGCTTTCAACAGCATTGCTTCTAATTATTATAACGTAACAAATTCCAGATCAAATTATGGTAAAAAGTACACACACTCAGGGTGCCGGTACTTTTTACCGTAAAATCCATTGTTACCGGAATAAAAAAATCTGATATACCGTAATTTTTTATACTAATAATTATTGTGAAATCACTGAATCACTCTAATTAAATAAACATTACTGTAAAAATGACGGTATAATATTTTATGGTAAAAATTACGTAATTTTTTAAGGAATAAAAAGCTTGGAAATTTTTCTGAAGAAATATAGATTATAATCAAATATGGTTTAATGAAATATGGTTTTAAAATATGTGATAAAATTTAGATAGAGTTGCAAAATTCGGCCATTTTATCGTGTTAACTTAGAGCATGGCATAAAAACCGTCTTTTTATTTTTCAATCTTACATATTTTTGGTAAACAAGCCGCTATCATAAGCGTGAAAATATTACCGAAAGAATGATTTATTTTGGTATATATAAAATCAACTATGAATTTTAGTTTTATTTGTCAGAATTATGATTTCTTTTACAGGGAATGTCATTAACATACAGTACAGTAATTTCACCAGTTACGGTAATTTTTTTATTATACGTGATAAAGTGTGGTAAAATTTGGACATTTTATTGTGACATCTAAGGGTGTAGCATAAAAAAAACATCTATTCGGTTGAGCTTTGTGTTTTTTACTAGATGTATAGTAATGGGAACTATAATTTTTAAAACCAGAATTTCCGGTAAACCGTTACCATATGAATGAAAAATTACCAAAAGAATGGTTTAAATATCGTATATTTGGTTTTAGTAACCATAATTGCTTATTTTTTTACCGGAAATGCTATTACAGAACGGTTGGGTAATTTATCCAGAATTTTTCTTGGGTATGGGAACTTAAATTTTTCAAAAATGTTAAAATCTTCTTCGATTAAGTTCTTCAATTTTGGGTTCATGAACATTTTACCGCCTTTTTTAGCTACAAAACTTTATTTTCTCGAAATAGTACCTTTAAATAAGACATTTTTATGTTGTCTATATTTACTTTGAATAAGATATTCGCAATGGAAAAAATGGTTTTTAAACTGCGTATGGATTCGGTATTAAAGCTGATGTTTCAAAATTTACAAAAATATTGTTTGGCGACTTTGTTCACTAATCTTTTACAATTCCTCCAGAAAAGCAAATCATATTTTATCTCTGTGTATTTTTGTGCATTGAAAAGTAAAAACCTCGACACAAATCACTTTCCAATACAACAGTATATCTGAAGATAAATAAAAAAACCCTGAGGACTGGAACAGAGTTATAAAAGTACCATCACCTCCAAACTAAGAGCAGTGACAACGTTCTTTCTGGAAACTGCCCCCGAGCAACTTCACACAACCCTTCTATATACCCGGAATAATAGGAATCCATTCTTAGTTTCCCTATTTTTTACAGCCTATTATTTATTATTTCTTTGTGTGCTGCGATGAGAAATGTGGTGTGAATTGACTCAACCCCCAATGGAGGGGGAATTTGCAAATGGTCTTCGCATTTTGTGTATTGAAGAGACAGAATTCTAGAAATATCGTTAGATATTTTCTGTCTCTATCCCCTTCCACAAAAGATGAAAAACTTTGTTGAAAAGAAGCTTAGGCAATGATTTCTTCAAAAGGAATTTTTTTTTCTTTTAGGGTTGCTCTTTGATTTCATATTTTTTAACAAGGAGTCATTTCTTCAAAATTGCTCCGGGGGTTTCGATGCTATATTTTTTGAGGTTTTGCCAAGGGTTCGAAAGAAATTGGAATGCGCTAACGGAATGATAACTACTTTGGCGGCTTTTTTTTCTTTAAAAAAAGATAGTTTCTTTATTATCTAAAAGTTCATTGTTGCTAAAATGTATGTGAGAGATTAAAAAGTTAGCTATAATGTTTGACTTATTTTGCTTTATATACTTCACACTTTGAATTGTGTACACAGAGCATTTTTTTCAGTGAACTTCACGTTATTAAAAAAGAAATATTTATACGAAAATAAACGTGATTTAAATTAACTTAAAAGATTTTTGTTAATTTTTTTAATATGGTATATGAAACCCCTACCTTCTGAAATATCCTTATGTCATTACGTTGCAAACATACGTTGTAAACATGCAGTATCAATATAAGAATCGAGTGGTTTCATATACCTTCTGAAATATCCTTATGTCATTACGTTGCAAACATATATCAATACGTTGGGAAATTATTAACGCTTATTTTACTTGTGATACCTGAAATAGGAAACAAATGACAAATAATTGATAAAGACATGCAATAAAACTAATTTTTGATTGATTAGATGTGCAAGACAGCAAATCATGCATACTTTAAATTGTCTATCAAATCATATGGAAAACTCTTTCTTAAATTTAGCGGGCGAACCGGATGTCTGAGAGAGGTTTGAAGTAAACAATTTGGCTCGTCGTATCTTCAAATGTATGTAACCAAAATTGATCGGGATTGGCTCAGAATTGTGGATTTTTATTATAAATTACATATTTACACACATATATAAACATTCTGCTTTTATATAGATAATTTAATAAAATATCGTTAAGTATTGCTCTGTTTTTTTCATGAATTGTTCGAAGAATTTATAATTGTTCTACACTTTTTATCTGAAATATTGGCCAGAAATTTTTCTTGTAGTTGCTTTTATGTCTAGCAGAAACATTTCTGTCTGTTACTACTTAAAAAAATGCAAATAAAGGAAAATTTCATAAAACTTTTGCAAGCTGTTTAACAGTGGACGTTAAGCAGTTTGATAAATTTATATAAAAGGAGGTGAATATAGCAAAATGAAACAATTCTTTCAGAAAATCATGAAATATAATGCCTAAATTGAAAAGTTTCAACTCAAAATGCTCATTTAATATAACAAACACCGGAGTTCTATACGGATATATTCGATCCCGATATTTGACTGATATCTGCCAGTGTTCTGTTTGAGACCTTTTAAAAAGATGACGTAGCAGATGATACCTCACTTGATATCCTTCGTAAGAAATAAAATACCACAGGAAGAAGAAAAGAACGTCGAGTTAGAATAAAGGGAACAGGGTCAGCAAAAGATCTTGATAAGGTGGGATGGTATGAGGGTGAAGAAGATCTAATCCTCGAGACCTACACGGCAAATGATGATAAGAGGATTACAGAAGCTAGGTACTCCTGACAAGTGGCTTGCTTTTTCCCCTCAAGTCCCTTCCTGATATCACCAGACGTTTTTGGGTTTGGCTTTGAGACTGATCCGACCTCTTTTCGGTCGGTCGAAGTAAAAGAAGAATACGTTAGAACTGGCAAAGGTTTGGGAAGATTGAGCCTATTTCTATTATGTCAAATTTTAGGGAATGGATAACGTTTAGGAAATGCCTATTTTTTGTAGTGTTTTGGTTAATGATGTATATTATTGTAAACTTTGATATTTATTGCAAGGAAACAAAATGGTTTAATGGACTGAAAATCAGTTTAAAAAAAATTAATTTAGAGTTAATCTGATTTGCGAGAATGAGTTAAAATATAATGACAAATTATTATTTACTTCATTAAAAACTACAATCTCTTCAAAAACATACAGATTGGACATGAAAGTTGTCAGGTTTCATGAAATATGATCCCGTTAATTTGGTCAGGAGAGCGATCCAAAGTTTGAACCCAATAATGTTTAATTTTACTTTTTGCGTAGTTCACCATATCTCGAGAATATTTTAAAGCGAATTAAAAAAAATTACGCTCAATTATTAAATTTCGTTTATCCAAAGATAATTCCGTGCAAAAAATAACTTTTATGAAATATTTATTAATTTCAATTATTTTATTTAAGAATGGTCGAAAAAGTTTGAAGCGTAGGGTGTACAATTTTTTTAATCATTTTAAAGAATATAATTTTACATGGCAAAATGCAAAATTTGAGTGAAATCAGTCGAATAGTTCCTGAGAAATCAATTTTTGAAAAGTCATATTTTCAAAATTTGATTTCTCAGGTGCTGTTTGTTTATTATTGGCACCTAATACACCTAAATACCAGGATTAAACGCACTACAATATCGCTTGCAATCAGTGGCATTAGCGATGCTTTATGTGACTGATCCTTGGCGATGTAACTGCTGTTATTCGTTGAAACGAATACTTGAAACGAATACTTTTCACTTTTTTTTAATAATGAATGTTTTATTAAGAAAAGTTATTTCCTGTTAAAACATGTTAAATTAGGAAAAGCATAGAGACACAACAATTCCTGTGCTCAGAAAAGGTTACACTGTTAACCAGCCCCGGTGTTAAACACACTTTCAAAAGAACTATTTTAAAGTACGATGCACGTTGAAAAGTCGGGATAGCCTGGTCAGTAGGGTGCTGAGCCCTTGCCCGAGAATTCGTGAGTTCGAACCCCGCCGACCGAAGTCTCCCCGTGTAGTAAAGTGACTGATGCACGTTAAATCTGTCGAGTCGCAAGAGTCCTCCATGTTCCCATAACAAATCAATATCTCAAAATGACGATCTGTGGATGAATGAATGGATGTATGAATGGGTCCGCCTTATAAGCGGGTGCGACGTATGGTGTGGCAGAAGTCGAATTCTTGGCCATGGATGGCGCCACTGGAAAACAAGAACAATCGAACCCCCTCCGCCTAAAAAGGCATGTGTCAACAACAACAACATGCACGTTTGAAAAGAGGACTGGCATAATTAAAACCAAGCAATGCATTTTACGTCTCGCTGTTCTTCGATAGTGCTTTCATATTGGGGCATTTTGATAATGGAGTGTTTCGCACCTTAAACCACCGAGTGCTCCAGAAAAAATAATTATGAATGTTCCTTCAATGCACTAAATCTTCATTTATTTCTCTAACTGTATTATGTTGGTTTTATGTGCTGCTTGAGTTTGAGACACACTAGACTTATAAATATCAGATTATTGAAACACAAGGTTTTAGTATGTCACATGATCCAGGATTTTTTTTATTTATAAAACTTTGTGTCAACTTAATAAAAGGACATGATAATAGCTCGTTTCTGTAATGGCCCTTTTTGCTTTCGTTTCTGTGAAATCTAAACTATTATAGAATCAAAGTCTAAAAGACAAAATACAATAAATTTAAAGACTCTGTTGAAAATACTCCGTTTCCTTTACATTTTATAAAAAAAGAACTTTACCAGTGGGATAAACTATTTGTGTTTACTTATATGTTTACACTTGTTTCGTTTTAGAATTTATTAACTAATATTTTGTTGTTGTTTAGATATTGTTACATTTTTAGTTTTATTTTTAAAAAGAAAAAGAAAAAGGTTTTTGAAAATTTAGTTAGGAGTAAATTAGGATAAATAAACCATACACCGAAAAAAATTGTATGGTCAGAGCTACCAGAATCTGGTAAAATTTGCTGACTCTATGGAAACAGCAAAAAGTTCAATTTTTACCGAAGTGCTTTGGTAACGATTTTGTTGAAATTTATCTTAAAATATAGTGTTATAAAATGATACCTTTGAGCATGATGAAAAAAATTTATTCGGGTTAACTTACTTTAAAAAATCTAATTATCTTTCCGATTATATTTTCTATAATTTATCTTCCGGTCAAATTGGAAAGGGTGGAAAATAAATTTCAGAAATTGCCCCTGTAAATCTGTTACACAGCAATATAACACCAATGACAGGGAAACTTCTTCCTAAGTGATATTATATAGAGATGTCCAATTTCAGAGAACATATCTATATGGACTTTATATTATTTTATCGATATCATTAATGCACAGAGAAAAGAAATATAGTCAAACCTACCAAAAATGTGGTGAAATTTACCGTGTTTCAGACTTTATGGGAACACCAAAAAGCTCGGTAATTTTTACTTAAGCACTTTAATGATTTTGGATTAATTAGTAATAAAATATGGTCTTATAACATATATGATAAAATTCAAAAATTTTGTCATGATACCTTAAAGCATGGCATACAAACCATTTGTTCAGTTGAATTTACTTTTCAGTTTTGTGTTTTTTACTAAACGGGTGGCAATAAGAACTATTTTTAAAAACCAATACTTTCCCTTTTTATAAGAATTGAAAAACTACCAAAAGAATGGTTTAAGTGCCGTATATTTTGGTTTATTAAAAAGATTTATGGTTTGCCTTCGCTAGAATATCAATATTGAAGCAAAATTCTCACGTTTTCATATTCATCATATTTAAACGCTTGAGCCGCAGTGGCTCAGAGCATCGAGTGAGAGCCTCTCAATGATGTCACCCAGGTTCGAATCCCAGCTATGACTGTCGATACCAAATTCTGCAGACATAAAATATTCTCATCTGGTGCTCTTACAAATTCACTTCATAACTTTCAAAGAGAAAAATTATTCCCATATGGTAAAAGTTTGCTGAGATACAAGATTTATTTTTGTTGCAAAAACCTGTTTTGTTACGTTAAATAATCAGAATGATTATTTAATTTGCTCATTTTTAAGGAAAAGACTCGTTCTTGTATGGTAAAATAACGTTAAAACTACGGATTTGCTTCTCAAATTTTGCATAACCAATCCAGCTTCCAGTTTAAAACCTTAAATTTTACGATTTTATTTACAATGTAGTAATTTGAGTCATTGGCGGATGGGATATTGAAAACGCTCCCAAATATCAAATTTTTAAATTTGACTTCTATAAAATATTTTTGGATAGCAATAGTTTATTAGCAAGTTTTACGAAAGAGCAATTTTAACTTAACGAAATATTTATAAATACTGATTTTTCAAATATTTCAAAGCTGAAAAAAACAACCCTAATGTATCTTTAAAACAATATAATTTTTACTAAATGCTTTTAGTTCTAATAAAGGATGAATTAAAGCAAAAATTTAAAAGAAGCTTATTTGTTCGAATTTCGAAAGCACTGGTTATTGCGATCGTAATAATTATAATCGCAGATTCCTATAAAAAAATCTTGAAACAAAGGACCTTTTGAAAAATATTGCCGAGTCATTTCCCCGACCAATCTACCAAGCAATCTTTTTGCTTTCTTGGCTTAGACCTAAGGATCTTGCCGATCTTTCATCAGTGGGGGGATTCCAAGAGATATTTCCTCTTTCTCATCGTCTTTCAAGAGACAGAAAACCTGATTATTGGTTTCCTAGTCCACCACCCCCTTAAGATGAATTTTTCTTCCCTGCCGTCCTTTTGTGTGTTCCATTCTCTGACAAATGCTCCATGGAACTAATTAATACCCGACTTTCATCCCTCCGAATTCCTGGTTCAGCTTTTGTATTTCTGGTTTTGATGGTAAGCGTATTAAATTGGATTTCTTCCAAAGGAACGAAATTTTTCTTCCTTTATTCTATATTTGTAGAGATAGGCATAAATTCAAGTGCTGAAGGTGATACCATATTGAAAAAAATTGTTTTTATCAATCTTATAACTTCGTAGGAAATTGTAAACATATGGATCAAAAGATGATTACCGTAGAAGATTATTTTAATTCAGTGTCTTTAAAGTATTACAAACAGATTAAAAGGTCTTAAATTTCTCGAATAACAAGATTTGAATGACTAAGAGATGTTTAGAAATTTATTTTCATTTCGTTTATCACTTGGTTCGTCTTTTGTATTTCTAGGCTAGATGGAAATAGAGTTAAATGGAATTTTTACTGAAAAAAGGGAAAATTTTCTTCTTTTAATTTATATTATATTCTGCCGTAAGGTATTAAAATCAAGAGGTGTAGGTGCTGCTCTATTAAAATAATTAATCACCTCCTATATACAGCGCACACATTCATTAGAAGAATTGCAGAAACTGATGAATATTTTAGAAAATTTTTGAACTTGTATGATTAAAATGTTTGAAATTAAGTTAAAAATAAAAGCTTTACACTTGTCAAAAAACAGGTAAATAATTACTTTCAATAAGATTTTTTAATGTTTTTTAGTGTATATATCTGGGTATTGGTATAATTTTAAGTACTGAAGGGGGCACTATATTAAAAAATAATTATTGCCTCTATCAATCTTTGAACTACATTAGAAGTGCAAAATGTTTGTATCATATGCTGATTACCTCAGAAGATTATTTCAATGCTGAATGTTTTAAATATTAAGAATAAAACTACAAAAGGCAGGAAAAGTAACAGTAATAGAATAATAACTGATATTAAAATACTAAGAAAGTTCATTTCAACTAGATATATAAGGTATAGGTATTATTGAAAGTCTTGAAAACAGTACTGTAATGAAAAAATAATATTGTTTTTATCAATGTTTCAGCTTAGAAATATGTGTAACAATGAAAATTAGAAATATGTGCAACAATGAAAATTAGAAATTTGTGTAACAATGAAAATTAGAAATATGTGTAACAATGAAAATTAGAAATATGTGTAACAATGAAAATTAAAAATATGTGCAGCAATGAAAATTAGAAATATGTGTAACAATGAAAATTAAAAATATGTGTAACAATGAAAATTAGAAATATGTGTAACAAAAATGAACTATAAAAATTATGAAAATATGTGTAACAAAAATTATAAATATGTGTAACAAAAGGTGATTATCTTAGAAGATTATTTTGATACAGTATCAAGACACTGTGCATAAAATAAAAGTTATCAGGTCTTTCGAATAACGAGTTCTGAATAACTAATATTAAAGTAATTAGTAAGATGATCATTAAATTGGTATCTTTGTTCGTTTGGTAAAACCGAATCTCAACTCACAAGAATTTTGGTTCTGTTTTGTGGTTTTAAGCTTGATTTTGGGCACTTCCCAAAGTCCAACTTAGCATGTACCCCCAGTAGAACACCGAAGTCAAGCATGACAGGCTGCGATTAGTAAGCTGGTGGGTGACCACTTTGATCAGTCGGCATAGGGACAGAGGATGCACGGTATCGGTTATCGTCAAACTGTTCTACTGTAAAGTGTTTGATTTCGCCCACAGGTTGTTGGGCTACCAAAGAAAGGGAGCCATCCCCTCTGCAGATGATCAAAATTGCGATGGCATGTCTTCAGATCATCCTCAGGAATGTTTCCTGGACCGTCGCCAATAGCCCAGTGTGCAGCTCTACTGCTACTTAAGTAAAGTACCTACCTACCAGTATGTACTACTGTATTGAATATGTTTTGCCGGGTTTAAACTAAGTTAGAAAGTCTTGATGGAAAAAAAACATGGTGAAATGCATAAAAATTTTTTTGAAAATAATATTTAATTATATCTTTTTGGAAATAAATTTGAATTTAATTCTTAAATTCAAATTATTTTTTTTAACAAATCACTTTAAAGTCTTATTTCAATTTATTACGATATCTGTGTATAATATAAAATACGTCCGTATTTAAGTCATAATACTTTATTATATTACAATATGTAATGCTCAGCATAACTATAATATCGGAACTATAAACTATAATATAATATATTAAACTATAACATCGGAAGTCCGTGATAGACTCGCTTCTCAATTAAAAACTCATTTAATATTCAATTTATCACCTCGAACTAACGATTGAATTATAAATAGTTTATCCGGAAATACCAGAAAATAAGTAAAGCATGATATTCATTGGTAACCAATTTACTTGCTACGGTTAAAATTTTTCCGTATTTTTTGAGGGTTTCTGCTAGGATTTAAGTAATTTAACAGTCTCTTTCAATTATTTTGATGAAAATCTAAATGCGTGCTTTGATTTTTAAACAATGCAAAAGTTCATTGAAAGTTTCTTCACGATTTCACAAAACGTTATAGTCAAATACTTGACTGTGCAAATTCATATACGTGTCAGAATTCGTCAATTTTTAACAATTACTATGAAAATTTGCAACTAAAACTCTTTCATTTCTAATTTAATTTCCAATGTTATACGTCGAACATTTAACATTCATTTTTACTAGTATGGTAAATGTTTTAAAAAGTAGAATTTCATATTTTTAACAAATTTACTATCTTTTATTATAATTTTAAAAAGAGGAAATCTCTCTCTTTTTTTAACTTGCAATTTCAAACCTTGTAAATTCTTACCAGTTAAAAATAATATACTTATGATTACACTGCACTGTTATAAATTTCTCGGAAAAAATGGTTGAATAACAATTTTTTAAAATGTTACTTTACCATATACAAATAAAACAGTCAAGTAATTATAAATACGATGGTATTCAAATTGTTATCTGTGAGAATAACCGTTTATTAATTGTTTTAGTCTAATACGGTTAACCCACCTGAATTTTATCGCATCAACTAGATCAACTTAATGAAGCAACTTAGCTGCTTGCTTATTTTCAATTAAAAATGTAGAATATTAAATTTCATAGTCACTTTTTAAAATGGTTTACAATTGAAAGTAAGCTCATAGCGTTAAAATATAATTTTAAAGTTGGTTTTTGAGTTAACTAAACTGTCACTCACTCACCCACTAAGTATTTTAATTATAAGGAAAGCAAGAAGCAAATCTAGATAAATTGCTTAAGTTAAAAGTTTTGAAACAGATGATGTTTTTTAATACTAGTTTATAGGCGACTAGTTTAGAAAAAGGAACATGACACAATTAAAGCATTATTTGATGATAAATGGAGAAATATTAAATGATATAGAAAGTGAAGAAAATATCTATAGGCAAAATAATTTTTTATATTTATTTTTTATTACAAATAAAAAGTCATATCCGAAAATTGATTTAAATTTTGAGTGCAATAAATTGTTGTCAAAAAAAACTTTTGACACATCTGGCAGATCAAATTTATTAAAAATAACACGCGACACAAAAGAACAATAAGCTTCCGTTTTTATTTAATATTTGGGGCAATCTGAGAGTAATTCGACGTTTTAACAATCCAAATTATGTTATTTAATGTCTTAAATCTACCTTAAATTTTTTCAGTCTCAGATTTTTAAAAATAAGCCCACGACCATCCACGCCTGATATAATATTTATTTTTAGAAAAACCGAGAACTTTTTCAAAGAAATCAAGCAACTTATATGCAAAATAGTAATTGAGCACGCGCAACTAGAGAAGAAGTGAAGTGATTATGCCAAACCATGTGATCTAAATCAGATTTAATTGGATACCTGAAAGTGACGTCATGTGTGAGTCAAACCAGATTCACTTCTGAATCGACAATTGCTAGGATTTACCAAAGATGACGTTAATTGCAGATTTAGAATGAGAAACCTTCAAGTTAGCCAGTGTGGGTATCTCGATCCTGATTGGTTGTTAAAACGTGGCATTTGTTTGAGTTTAAAACTGTTCTTTCCATTCTATTTCAAGTAAACCAAGCCCACCAAGTATCAATGCTCGTAAGTGACACATTCTATATTCTTTCTCACAGACTCTTTCACAAAGATTTAAATTCTTTCACGATATATTTCTAAATTGAAACAAAGAGTGGCATGAAGCTATGTAGAACATAAACAAACTAATTATGCAACGAAGTTGCCAGGTACACAAAACAAAAATATATCATGGTTACAATAAAACATATAAACGAATAATAAATCTAAGTTAAGTAAAAGACGTAGACGAGATAGAATTATAGTTCAAAAAATTCGATGTGCCATACGCACTGTATTTAATTAACTTATACGTTAATTAGCATTCTAAATTATGTTTAGAAATTTAGCTCGACTTTAAGACACCATTTTACTTATAAATTTTCAGCTGGGAGTGGCGTCATAGGTCACATGTGTGGGTATCCGTGATCTTCTTTTTCTTGAACTGCAAAGGAAAGGAGGGCAAAAGAGAGGGTATGAGCTGGAAAAAAAACTTGGAAATCTTTTATCCTATTCCATGTATAAACTTATACTATATACTTTAAGATCCAATGAAAAATCACAATTATTTTAATAAAAATCTGCGTTTTCTATCAAACTTTCCTCATGGGTGGATTGTGGGGGACCCCATATTTAACTAAAACTGGTTTTAGGAAATGATCTTAATATTTGTTTAACGTTGTTGCAGCACTTACGTGCCATGAATTAATAATCTTTCTAAATCAATTTAATCTTCATTAATTGCTTTCAGTTCATCTAGCTTGCAGATGATCCCTAACTTCTTCAGCGCTACAAGGCATGCCTTAAAACACTAATGATGATGATGATAGGCATTGTTCAATATCTCATTAGTCAAAAGAATGGCAACTTTGAGAGGAAGGAAAGAAAAAAAACAGGGTCGCCCATCAACATTTATGGATAGACAACACTAATTGATTAGATCATATAACTTCGACCTGTCCTTGAATACCAGTCCCCATTGTTAGGGTGTGTAGCCCCCAGCTCTAGTGTAATGAGTTGATCACCTCATTATAAAAGTTCACTGTCGTAGAATTTTTTGAACGATGGGTCTTTTTAAAAGTAAAATAATGATAGTGAGACGGATATAAAATTGTTTTGGGAACCAATTAAGAAAGTTAAAATTGATTATAGGAGTCAATTTAGAAGAAAAATTATTTCGTATTGATTTTACGGGAAAGAGCAGTCATGTTTTTGAATTCAATTATTAGTTTATGCTTAAGGCTTGCTTGTTAGAATATTTGAAATTGCTGTAGTTTTGATTAAGCTTTAAAGGAAAATGTTTGATTAGTTTACAAGAAAATAATCTATATTTTTCATTATGCATATTTATTATCAAAAATACGCTCTTATGCTTTACTAATGCTCTAATGCTTTTTAGCGTAGTTTTTGATAGACTTTTTTTATAACAGTGCACTACTTAAACTGCTTATTTAGTTGTAGTACAGATATAAATATCATTTACGAAACTCTTATAGTGTGTGGAAAAAAACTTTAACTTCTGCTTAGCGATAAATTTTGTTTTAATTTGTAAATATATTTACTTATTCCAAAACATTAAACTAATTTTACATTTTATTTCCGAAATTTTTTTTAATTACATCTTGACGATAGTTTTTTTTTTTACAAAAGTGCTTTATGTAATGAAAATCATTGACAGAAAAATATTAACCTGATGAATACACAAGAGTTACTTTAAACTATTTCTACAAATTATTTGAATTGTTTAAAGTTTGATAATGATAATAACAAACAGGGTAATCAAGTGTGTAATGAGTTAGTTTTAATAAAATGGAACAGGTTTGTTACACGTTTGCAGTTGAATTTTTAGCAGAACCTTTTTAAGCCCGAATCGTTAATAAATGGCATACAAAATTGGAAATCAATATAAATTTGCCCATAAACAGATCACTTGTATAGGAATATTCGAAACTTTGACTGTCATAACTGAAACAAAGGTAAGTATTCTGAATTTTGTCAAAAGAAGTTCAATAAATATTGAGTGCAATATTTTTTAATTGCACTTACTGAATTATGGAACTAATTTATCACCCAATGTATAATGCTGAGCGATGGAACGAAAAACTTATACACATGTAAAAAAAACAATAAATAAAACACAAACAATACGTTTAATATACAGCGTGTAGAGACACACGTCTCAAATCTGTTTTTGCCCATAAAACGTTATAGCACTGGTGTCGAAATCTTTACTCTCCAGTTCGCCATTGGCGATAAAGTATTTAATGTTCACGATGAGTTTCCTCTTACAATTATTGAGCTTTAAATTAACTATATAGTTAAACTGCGTAGATTATGATGCCTTAATACAGTGCTCTGAAATCAAGCACGGTATTTTTTAAATTATTTTTCTCAGCCGCTCTTTACTCATGAAACCATTGATTTTGATACATTAAACTCATATGACAAGCTTATTTTGACTTATTATTATTATTGCATTTGAGTTATTTATTCTTTTATGTTTCGTAAACCAAAAAATTCTTCGTGTTTTACAATTTAAAAATTTCTTATATCTTTTATGAATGCGAAATTATGGGGAGTGAAAATTTTAGTCAGACTAGTATGTTTAGAGCTAAAATTTCATGCCCTGTTATATCACATACACTGTAAGAAGTTCCGGATCGAATTACGGTTTAAGGTACTGGCACCTTTGGTACATCTCCTGTAAAATTCATTTTACCGTAAAAGCCATTTTAACTTAAAATTCATTTTTACTGTAAAATATTATGCCGTAATTTTTATAGCATTATTTATTTAATTAGAGTGATTTAGTGATTTTATAATAATTATTATTGTGAAACTAAGAATATATCATATTTTTTTATTTCGTAATATATTGTAGTAAAAATAGATTTTGCGGTAAAAAGTTCCAGCACCCTTAGTTCCAATTCTTTATACCATAATTGATTCGGAATTTCGTATATTGTAGTTAGAAGACATAAATCAAAAGTTTGGAATAAAATCCTTCTTCTGAAAAAAAAAATCTTCAAGCAAAAAACTAAAGAGTTCATTCCATCTTTGATGATGTAATAAGCAACTTTTTCAAATCTCTATAATAAATTGCAGTTTTAAATTAAACGAGAGACTCGAGTCTCATAATTAAGAGAGTCCGGCTTGGCGAGTGTTTGGCTCTGTTCTAATAATGAGTTGGCTTCCCTTGCGCTTGTCTTAATTAGCCTCATTATATGATGACGCCGCTCTTTCCACGGGACATTAAATTATTCCATTAATCTGAGAAGGTCGTCGTATTGCCCTCCTTCTAAATACGCTTTTCTGCTGATCCGGAAAAGGCGACCCCTTCGCCTGGCGAGAAATGGACAGTAAATTTGTATTCCTGATGAGATATAAATAGAGAATGAGATTTGACGATCTTCGAATAGACTTTGAATTACAGTCTTAAATAAGTTTTTATGAAAATTTTTCTGCAAACACTTAATTTTAAATCTTAGAGAAATCCTTTTTTATGTATAGCATTTGATTTTTGAATATTATTTATTAGATGTATTATTGCTCCAGTCTTAAAACTATGAACTCTACTTTGTTTAGAAAAAAGGAAATTAATGTAAGTTGGCATGAAAAAAATTGGACGTTATTTACAATTTATTTGCAATTCTTTTGTTTACAATTTTCTTTTATTTACAATTTACATTTTATTACACGGTATTAAAGTTTAGTTCTATCAATATATATTTCCAACAAAGTGAATATTGCGATTTTACAATTACTATATACGATTTTTTTTCAATTATTATTGAGTGAGTTTACATTTTTTTTCTGTTCATTAAAAATATTTGAAAAGAGTATTCATAAACACAACTGGCACGTGGTTTCAGATAACTTTCAAAATACAAATTGGGTGACATCTCCTTCAAGTAACACCCAATTTAATTTTACCTGTGCTTACGACGCATGAAAAATCAGGAAGGGATAATTATTTAAGAACACGCAATCCACTTGAAACTTCATTTTTGGTTAAATAAAGCTAAAAAACAGCTAACACTGATGTTATCTTCTAAATAGTTGGAAAAAAAACGGTAACAACAATAATGCGTCATACGTGTCTTATGATAAATATTTGCTACTTATATGTTAATCTCGAACGAAAAAATAATTATTTTTAATTAATTTTTTGGATGGGAGAGTAAATTTGATCATTACACCAGCAGCCTAAATTTCAAGATCCTAGTTCAAACAATTCTGAAGACATAAAGGGGAGACACTATATCTATATATATATATATATATATATATATA